>NC_045128.1:5994861-6299541 GCF_007655135.1 Punica granatum
AGCGGTAAAGTTACTACGCCGAAGCCCGTGGAAAGCAGTAAAGTGGACGCGAGGTCCGTGGATGCAAAGTCCGGAAAGCAATAAAGTTACTAGGCCGAAGCCCGTGGAAAGCGGTAAAGTTACTAGGCCGAAGCCCGTGGAAAGCAGTAAAGTGGATGCGAAGTCCGTGGACGCAAAGTCCGGAAAGCAATAAAGTTACTAGGCCGAAGCCCGTGGAAAGCAGTAAAGTGGACGCGAAGTCCGTGGACGCGAAGTCCGGAAAGTAATAAAGTTACTAGGCCGAAGCCCGTGGAAAGCAGTAAAGTGGAGAGAGCGAGAGGAAGTAAGGGCGGGAAAGGATGCTAAGCGGTTCGTCGGGGACGTCGGCAGAGGCAGATTGTCCCGTTCCAAGTCGAGCTTGTCATTTGTCGTTTCCTTGAGTCAGGATCAAAAGGGTTCCTTATCCTGCCCCTCATTTGGTTCGGTGCCCTGATCTGCCGCACAAGCCAAACGCGTGTTCGTCAAGAAGGAGATGCCTCTTGGGATTCCATGCGTATTTGCAGAGAAGTGCATAACTCTTCGTTAGCCATGTGGACAGTGGTGCGCGCCAAGTGTACAGGGCTGATGCTGTCCCAAAGGTGTTGATCTGCTGTAGATTGGCGTTGCTGTTGCGATAAAGTTGCTTCGTCGATACTTTGCCCTTGGGGTGGCCGTGTGTTTGATCTGCAGAAAGCCGGCTTTGCTGCTGGGGCGGTTAGTCGTTACTTTGCCGGATGTCAGCTCTGTCGCAGTGGCGATTGTAGTTCTCTAGGGATGCCCGGTCGTGCGATGAGGGACTCGGACTCTAGGGTAGAGTGCCTACGTATCCCGAAGAGTCAGGAATCAGAGTCTGTCGTAGTTCCCGCGTTTGTTGTACTTGTGATCCTGACATCATTAGTAAGTCATGGGGGTTATTAACAACGTGTAAGCGCGGATAAAAAGATGTCTTTGAGACGCACGCTCTTCAGTTTCGGGTCGCCTGAGCAACCCGCAAAGAGTTTTTGTTTTAGCGATGCGAATGGGATCCCGCTTTCAGAGGCCTCGATGCAAGGCCTCCGGGGCTCCTGTTGGCCTTACATGGGCATATCGAGACGTTCTCAAAGGTGCCCAAGTGGCTCTATTGGTTGTTCGACGCGCCCATGAACTTAGGACCCTTCTCATCAGGGTATCGTAGGGCGGCTGCATTTGTAACCCGCATGCGGAATTTTGTTCAAATTTGGTCAGACCTCGGTCTAGTCATTTCCAGAGTGTTATGACTAGACTCCCAGAAAGAAATGTCTAGGATTTTGGCTTTGCGGTAGCCGATTGAAGGGTGGCCGTGACCCGTTAGAGTTATGTGAATGACAAAGGAAAAAGAGAAAGCTTGGGGAGCACGTTGCCCTAGGCTAAAAGGATACACGGGTTCACGTCTGCAGTGAGATGTACCCCCTTCTCTTCCGCCCTTCGGTTGGTGTTGGCTGTCTTGAACTGTTTGGATTGCGTGCTTGGTCGCCCGCTGTGCTTGAAGAAGAATCCGCCTTGGACGGTTGAGATCGGTAGGAGAGCCGATCGGGGATCGTGTTGAAGTAGATAACCTGGCCATTTCCCTTGGGGATCCCTGGTCCGCGCAGTGTGCGAAGGCCCAGGGTACTATTTTGTTTATCTCTCATTTTACTCTCCTTTTGCTACGGTCACCCGCCTCGGGGCCGTACCTCTCAACCTAAAGGGGATGAACTCTCCTTTTGCCACGACCGCCCGCCTCGGGATTTTCAGTCGTGCCTCTCTTTTGCTCTAACTTTTGCCTAGATCGCCCCATGGGGTTTTCAACCTAGCAGGCTCGATTCTTTTGTCTCTCGAGTTTGCAAGGGCGAAGGTTTCGAATTATTCGACCTCCGAGTGCGTTACGTTCTGTCTCCGTCGAGGAGTTGCGACTGCTGCTTCCCTTTTTGTCGGGATTCATTCATTTCTTTTGGATTGGGGGTGTCGGTGCTTTTGGTGAACCTCGGCATTGCCCCATTTTTTATTGGCGGGTTTTTCCCGCTTCCTTTCTCTCTCTCTTCATTGGCGGGTTTATCCCGCTTCTTTTCGCTCTGTTTTTTTTTCCTCGTAGCTGGGGTCTGTATTGTGCCCCTTGTACTTGTTTGAAACTCCTCGACTTTGCATCATCGAGGCTGCTTTTGTTTGCTTCGCCCCATGGAGACTTGATGTACTTTGTTGTCCTAGCCCAATTTTGCGAGGGCTGGTTTTCTCAGAAGTCTGATGCTTGTGCACTCAAAAGCCGAACTTCGCGTCTTTTGTCCTTGCAAACTTTACAAGTCCTTTCCCCTATTGTCTAAAACAAAAACAAAATTGTCCCAGGAGTGTGGGTGACCAAGGTTGCCTCCGCGTGAATGTTGGACGGGGATGCCCCGGTCTTTGTGATTTGTGTCGGGCGTCTTGTACAACCATCGTCCCCGATCGTACTTGTGGTTCCAGCATCAGTTGTACGCCGGAAAGGTGTGCTCTCGAAACCGATAGGCATGTTTGTTTGTCGATTGAGACGGTTGCGCTGAAGGCATGCAGCTCGTTCGGATGCTTCCGTCGTCGGCTTCATAGGGGGTACCTCCTTGTCGGGCCCTTCCCTACTAAAGTATAGGAAGAAAGACCCGATTGGAGTTCTCGGGGAGGTGTGAACCCGCGCATCGCTCTTCGCTCGCGACTGGCGTGTCCCTGTGAAGGATGACAAAGAGGATGATGCATTAGGCGATTATGCGGTGGAATGTGTGGTAAGAAATGTAAGGTGGACCCATGGGAGATTCCCTCATCCAGCGCGCGACCCGTGGGTGCCGCGCATGGGGGACACTCAATTCCGGGAGTCTAATCATCACCACCCTGGGGTGGTCAGACTGTGATCGTGAGCCGTATAGGCGTACTTTCCCCAATTGCTGGTTGGCATGCACAGCCGTCCTAGGGAAGGCTCGAGAAGCCGGATCCTATGAGGACAGACGAATCGAACAATTCCGACAGAACCAACAGGGCATCTTCGGGGCTGTCATAGTGCGCTCGTGAAGGGTTCGTTCATGCCTGGAGCTTGTTTGGGAATGCATATAAATGTAAAAGAGAGTTTAGGGAATAGTGCATGTTGCCCCAGTGGCTGGTTGTTGGCCACAGTGGAGGGTGGGCAGGGATCATTCTCCGGTCGGAGATGTGACCGTGCTAGTGACTTTCGCGGCGGGTGGGCAGGGCCATGTTCTGTTCATCGGAGCTGTCGCTTGTGATCTTTGCGGTTGAAGGATTAGACTTGCTCATCGGAGTATCGCTTGGATGAATTTGAATCCAAGTCGATTTTGGATTTTAGTTGAGCCTGAAAGCAGTAGATGCGAGGTGTCAAAACCTGAAAGCAGTAAATACTGGGCCGGGGCCCGAAAGCAGTAAATGTAGGACCAAGGCCCGAAAGCAGTAAATGCAAGATCGAGGCCCGATGCAGGGCCGAAGCCCAAAAATGGGGCCGGAGCCCGCTGCAGGGCCGAAACCCGAAAGTAAATGCAGGGCCGGAGGCCGATGTATGGTCGAAGCCTAATGCAGTAAATGCGGGGTCGGAGCCCGATGCAGGGTCGGAGCCCGATGCAGTAAATGTAGGGCCGGAGCCCGATGCAGGGTCGGAGCCTGATGCAATAAATGCGAGGCCGGAGCCCGATGTAGGGCTGGAGCCCGATGCGGGGCTGAAGCCCAATGCAGTAAATGCAGGGCCGGAGCCCGATGCGGGGCCGAAGCCCGATGCAGTAAATGCGGGGCCGGAGCCCGATGCAGGGCCGGAGCCCGATGCGGGGCCGAGGCCCGATGCAGTAAATGGGGGGCCGGAGCCCGATGCAGGGCCGGAGCCCGATGCGGGGCCGAGGTCCGATGCAGTAAATGCGGGGCCGGAGCCCGATGCAGGGCCGGAGCCCGATGCGGGGCCGAGGTCCGATGCAGTAAATGCGGGGCCGGAGCCCGATGCGGGGCCGAGGTCCGATGCAGTAAATGCGGGGCCGGAGCCCGATGCAGGGCCGGAGCCCGATGCGGGGCCGAGGTCCGATGCAGTAAATGCGGGGCCGGAGCCCGATGCAGGGCCGGAGCCCGATGCGGGGCCGAGATCCGATGCAGTAAATGCGGGGCCGGAGCCCGATGCGGGGCCGAGGCCCGATGCAATAAATGCGGGGCCGGAGCCCGATGCGGGGCCGAGGCCCGATGCAATAAATGCGGGGCCGGAGCCCGATGCGGGGCCGGAGCCCGATGCAGGGCCGAGGCCTGATGCAGTAAATGCGAGGCCGGAGCCCGATGCAGGGCCGGAGCCCGATGCGGGGCCGAGGCCCGATGCAGTAAATGCGAGGCCGGAGCCCGATGCAGGGTTGGGGCCCGATGCGGGGCCGAAGCCCGATGCAGTAAATGCGGGGCCGGAGCCCGATGCAGGGCCGGAGCCCGATGCGGGGCCGAGGCCCGATGCAGTAAATGCGAGGCCGGAGCCCGATGCAGGGCTGGAGCCCGATGCGGGGCCGAAGCCCGATGCAATAAATGCAGGGGCGGAGCCCGATGCAGGGGCGGAGCCCGATGCGGGGCCGAAGCCCGATGCAGTAAATGCGGGGTTGATAGAAAAGTGCAAGAAATGTGAAAGCAAAGGTCAATGCTGAGGAATAGCGTGAGGCGCTGCGATGCGGTGACGCTGATTTGCTTGCAGTCTTGCTTTGTGGAGCAGGGATGGGATTTAGTGTTGAAATCCCAAGGAGCTGGATGGATAGAAGACGTTTGTTGTCTCAATTGTGGCCGATCAGTGTTCAGGCTGTCTTCTTGTGTAGAATTTCCTACAATGGGAAAAGAAAACAATGAAGGAGCAAACTATATTCGCGATTTCAGCGTAAGGGCTTAGGGGATTGAACTAGCCTGGTGGGCGTCGTGCGAGCGCGCCGAGGGTGTGTGCATGGATAAGGTGGAGGCATGCTCGCACGACACGGAAGGACCCACTCGGTTGTGCTGGTGGATGTGCTCGGTTGCACGAAGAGACGTGTGCTCAGTTACGCAATGACGTTTGGCTGCGCTGGATTAGTGAGAAGCTAGCTTTGCTTAGGAAGATGGATCGGTCCTCGGGCCATGGCTCGCCTTGCCGTGGAGGGAGGATGAAGGTCGTGGTCGGTCTACCTGTGACAGAGGTCCTCACTCACTTGTATGGTGGGATGTTAGTTGTTATGCGAAATAGTAAATGAACAGAATGCATACGATGCGTGTATTTTCAAAAGCTAATATTGTCATTTACATTGACTTGAAAGGTCTAAAGTGCAATGTAAATCTTGTAAAATAAAGTCCTAAGCGGATCTTCCACCACACTCGGAGTTTGAGCGAGCACAGCCTCGGAAAGCATTGGTTCTAGGTGAGGGCCCTGCGAAGATATCTATCATATAGTGCATGTATGGTCTTCCACGAGCCCTCTTCCTAGACCTCTCTAGGGCTGCGTTCGCTCAAGGGAGCTCCTGACCGCATCTCTGCATCTTGGCACGGGTTTGGGAGAGCTCCCTTTAAGGTGGTTGGCCGGCGAGTTCTTCATCTCTCAACGACCTCTCGGTGATCGAACCTAGTGTTGATGAGGTCGATCATGTTGTCCCGGAATGTACACCATTCGCGTTCTGTGGCGGGTCGGTGAGGTCCTCGTGTGTTGGCGAACTCTGTCGAGGTGCGAGCAAGAGGCCGAGCAAGGCGTCCCTTACCAAGACGACAAGAAAGTCCGCTTAGGACTCGTCAACATGAATGACATCCTAATTTTTGAAAACTGCATGATGCATGTGTGCGAAGAAAGTAAATGCCCACGACTTAGTACAAATTACCAGGTACATCGCTCTTGAAATAGAAAAGACTCAAGTGGCACGCAGGCCGACTCGATGGACTGTTGTCGGAGTCGAGTTGGAGGACGGCATGGAAGCATAGTACGATGCATGGTTTCGGTACTACAGGGACCGTGCTACGTAAGGATGGGGGCTCCCGACTCAAGGGTGTCAATTCCTTGAAATCGAGCGGGGATCTTTGGGGGCCTAATCGACGGTCCAACCGTGCGACGTACCCTTACTCGGAACCCCTATTTAACCTATGCTCCTATTACCGGTCTTGGGACGCGACCCATAGGTACCTAGAAACTAGTATGATATGCAATGCATGTGCGGGAAATAAAAGTGCGTTAAGTAGATAAGCGGGAAATGCGGAAAACGGTAAATAAACAAACAAACAAAGCAAGCGAGAACGAGCCCGAACCCTCTAAGTGTCCCCAGTGGAGTCGCCAACTTGGTGTGCGTACCCGAATTTGATCTCGTCGGGGCACGCATGCGCGCTTTTGGATCGCGCGGCTTGGGAATGTCCACCTTCCCGTGGGGATGCGCGACGGACACGCGTGAGAAGGAGTCGCCACTTACTGTTTACGACCCGTAGGTTGAGGGCCGTTGAGTCGCCCGGGTCTAGGGGTACGGGGTACACCTAAATGCTAAGGCAATGATCTGTGCGGAACTGGAAAATCCGTGTTCGGGGGTTCATGTTACGTGCGGGCCTATATCCCGCACGCCCTTTCGGTACTATGGTTTGCTAGGCTTGCATGTTTTATGATTTACCGCATGAATTAAGCTGCACTCGGCTCGCACGTTTTGACACCGAAGATTCGGTGAATTAAACGATGTCGGTTGAGAAGCCGAGAGAGAAGTAAACCCGTATGTCGGGGAGTTGGTTCACAATCTTGCGTTACAGTTCATCGAACCATGGAGGTTGAATCCCTGCGTGAACCAAAACCGCGAGATCTTGGATTTACTTGTGTCTGGGCAAGCATTAGACCGATTCGATTAATTCGACTCTCAGACCGTTCGCTCACCGACTGGAATTCTTACAGAACAAATGTACAAAATAAAAGTCCTTACAATGCTCTCGAAAACAATAAGAGTGTCGCTGAATTGTGAAAAGACGATTTTGCCCTTTATTTGAAAATTGTTTTCAGAAAAGGGGAAACATCGCAGTGCGGGCCACCTCGGCCTGTAGCCGGTGTCGACCAATTCCCTGGGTCGTCCAGGGTTGTGCAAGGACCCCGAAAAAGCCAAAGAACCGGTCGATCTGCCCGGAAGTGATCTAGAAAGATCTTCTGTATCCTGACCTGAGCTACTTGGAATCAGGTAAACATTCAAGTTGAGACACAGAAACCCTTTTCAGACATCCATGCTACATCGGACCGCGCGTTTCAGGTTTTGAAATTGATAAGTTTGAAACGGGCACCAACGTCATTTGACAACTCATCGACGCGAGTTATCAGTTAATGGCCAATTCGTGTAAACCTTATCAGTGTGAAGTGGGTTTAATCATGTGAGCGTCCCGATTAACCCGTTTGTGGAATTAATGCTTAAGGGTTGTGCCGAATGCATTAATTGTAAAAACGATTCGTGACTCGGCGACCAAGACGGGTCAAGAAAGACCGAGGAAGATTCGGCCAACGATGGCCGAAACACCCTTTGGTCCTAATAGGCCTGAAAGGGTCTCCGAATTGCGAATCCATGCATATTTTGGTTTGGAAAGACATTTCATGTGAAATTCTCGATGTAATTGAACTTGCAAATTACACGAAATCCGAGAACGGATTTAAAACGGGAAGAGGAAGCCTCATGGAACCCGAATAACTCCATGAGACTCTCGGCCTATTCTCCTTGGATAAAGCCGAGAGGTCTCATGGCTTGTATTTGGTTTCACGAGTTTTCCCCGTCTTGTTTTGAATCGTTTCTCGCATGCTCAAACATCAAACATGTTAAATAACACGATTAAACGAAAGTCGGTATTATCATGATTTAAATAACACATTCAAACATGCAAACATGCACAAACATATTATTAAAGGAATCGATAAAACAATACCGACTTCATGGATGTGAGAAAAACGATAAAACTCAAGAAACAATTTAAATCGGGGCAAAGGAATCCGGTCTTGACCCAAAAAGGTCAAGAAAGCTCTAGGTTACCTCATGGAGAGGTTAACCCGAATGATCTCGGCATTTCCGGGTCGGGATAGTTTCCTCGACTTCGATTTAAATATTTCCCGACATGCTAGCAAGTTAAACGATGATAAACATGCATGGTGTAATAAGGAAATTGCGTAATATTAAAGTTCGGAATTAAAATCATGCTTAAAACCCCTCAAAACTCCACAAACACAACAATAATGTAAAAGTCCTAGCTCCTCTAAGTCGGGAATGGTCATACCTAGTCCCGAGATGCGGGATGGTACCTTCAAGAGTCGGGTTGGACCGTTGATGGGTCGGGTTTGGGCTGTTTTCCGTTGAACAGACCCGAATGGCACCAAACAGACCCGAATGGAAGGGTGGACAGACCCGACTGGCACAAGTCGGGTCGGACGTCGCCACGGAGGTTCCCGATGGAATTTTGAGGCAAGGTCAGCGGCCTTGGATAGCCAAGGGACTCCTCTAGGTGACCGTGGTGGTCGTTTGTTCCCAGAGTTGTCGGGTCGACCCGTACAGTCCTGCAAAAATCACCCAAAACAGAGCACGTCTGGAAACTGGCCCGACTGGGCAGTTTTCGGGTCGGAATTCATAACGATGGATTCCGATGGAAGTTTTGAGCAAGGCCAACGTCTCCTGACTCCTAACTGACCCTTGAAGGTGGTAGAAGTGGTAGTTCATCGAAAAGGGTCACGCATCGACCCGATCTGCAAGAAAACCGAACAGACAGTCAGAAACGCCGGCCCGACTGAGCAGTTTTCGGGTCGGAATTCATAACGGTGGATTCCGATGGAATTTTTGAGCAAGGTCGGTGGCTCCCGACTCCTAACGAACCCCCGGAGGTGTTTGATGGGTTTTGAAAGTTCAGACCGACTCGAGAAGGTGAGAAAACAGGGTTGGAAGTTTTGACCCGGCTGGGCCAAAACTGTGCTCGGTTCTGTACTGAGCTGATTCTCTAACTTAGAGGCTTCAAACTTGAAATCTAAGCTCGGAAATGGATAGAGGGGGTCGAAAACATGTAGGATATGAAGTTTGGTGAAGTTTGGATTTAAGTCGGGATGGATTCCGACTTAAGTCTTGAGTGTTTTGCTTGGTTTTTGGGTGGTTCTTGCTTGTTGCGATTTTGCTGAAGTTCTTGGGAGGTTGAGAGCATTTGTTTGAGTGAGAAATGCTAGAGAGGGAGTGCAAGAGGAGTTGTGTTTAAGTTAATGATGCAATGGGCTTATAAAGGAAGACTAAATGACAAGATTAAGTGGAGTTAAGTGCAATTAAGTGGTGCTTAGGGGATCCGAATTTTTGGAGGGAAGATTAGGGTGGGGAAGTTGTCATGTTGAGTGTAGGGGAAGTTAGGGGAAAGTGGATGGGATGTGATGGATGGGAGAAGGGAAGTGATGGGTGTAAGAAGATATTTTGAAAATGTGTGGTGGAGGCTCATTTGGCTTGTCTTTAGAGGAGAGCCAGGGCTCGCGGCTCGGCTCGGCTCGGCTCGGCTTGGCTAGCTCAAGGGTCCCACTTGATTAGGAAGAAAGCCGGAAAATGCTTAAGACCGGATTGAGCTTGCATCCGACCTCCGATGTCCAATTAATTTGAAGATTTGGAATGCTTGAACTACGAGGATTTGAATGAGCCCAATATCGCCATGCGTCGTGTGGACGAACGTTCGGGCGACTCGATGCCTCGAGAGTCGGTTTTGCCTCGTTTGGACATTCGGAGTGGAGTTTAGTGCCCCTTGACCCCCGATTGACCTTTGTGCATCCTTGCATTTGTTTTGGCGATCCTATTGCCCCGTGAGTGATTGTTGGCTCGTTGTCCTCTGTCGGGGACCATTGGCCCGGGAAGACCTAGGGACTTTGACCGGGGTTTTCTCAGTGTGCCCTGAATGTCTTGAGGTGCTCGGGGATCGTTGTGAGGTGTCCGGAAATCGTTGCGATCTCTGTTTTCCCTGGAAATTCCCCTAAGGCTCGCCGGTAGACATTCATGACCACTGAAACGTCCCTCGGGAAACCGAGTCGAGTTCCGGAAGGTCATCTGAAGCTTGCTCCTCAACCTTGGTGGTCCCTGGGTGCCTGTAGACCTGTTTTGGGGGGGCCGTCTGCTTGTCAGTGGAGCGGGCCCCGGGAGCTTTGTCAGAAAAGGCGTCCGTGAGAGATCAGGGTGTCCCGGCTCATGTGGCTTGCCCCGGAAATGCGTCCGGACGTGTCGTTGGTCACTTTGGCACTGAGAGGGATTTTTGGAGTCCCATATTGGGCACCTTTCGGTGCTTCGGTGACTCGATGATGAATAGTGCCACAGTGCCAGCCCCGTCGTTTCGGGGATTCCTTGTTCGTTCGTTCTTCTGACCGCTCTCTTCCGTCTATCTCAGTGGATTAGCTTTTCTCCCATCGTTTATGACTCCGTGCCCGCATATTGGCCCCTGAATACCGGGCGATGAATAGTGTCCCGGGCTTCAGTCGGGAATTCTCGTGTGGGAAGCCGGTGGGCCAAAATGGGGTGCTAACACTTGGGACTGCAAATTAATTTCTTTTGCTGTTTGATAAGCTTTTCTTTTCTTTTCCTTTTTTTTGGGTGATATATGAGGTATTCTCCATATTTTAACTAAGACGATATTTGCTCAAATGTCACTAATCAAGACCACGAGATGCATGCTGTCAGTGAATTTCTAAAAAGATATAATGCATGTATAACGAGTTGTCTTCTACTCTCACTTAATTTATTGGCTACTCTTAATCTATAAAGATACAATGCATCTATCTTTATATTTATATCTATATGGATGCCCTCCTTTCCAAAGGAAGGTGCTCTTAGAGGAAAGGTCATCTAAAGAAAAAATTTCTCTAAGGAATACATTCTAGAAGACAATCGCTTGATTTGGTAAAACTACAGCAATTGAGCTAGCATTCCATTGCAAGTTGATCATGATATCTGATGACGTACGTACTATATGGATATCTGGTGATATTATTGGCTCAAAAGCATCGCGCCTCCCGGAGAGAAGAATGCCATCCGAATGCTGTTAAATTTGACATGCGACAAGCTAAGTTTGACATGTCTCGACCGCACATCTCGCTCCCCATGTGATACAAACGTACTAAAGTAGTGTCCTTCCGCAAGGCCATGATAATACATGCTTGTTTTTGCTTGGTTCTTGTATATATAAATATTATTATATGTGTTGAGATTTATTTGCCTAAAGCATTGTGCGATGTAAACGTAGTCAAGTGAACCCAAATGGGCTAGCTAGTGCGACAACATTTCTATGTTGGGTAGAACATTCATGAGATGTTACTTGATGTAACCCCCCGATGAAATTTTGATTGAAAATTTTAGGGAGAGACAAAATTACATCTAACCTGACCGATTGTTGATACGTTAAGAGTATACATTGAAACTGATGGAGAAAACGAGAAAACCATATGATGGTTCTAGAATACAATTTAAGACTGTTGGACTGAAACCGAAGAGTCATTTCGTGCTTAGTTTTCTAAGTCGTTTTTGCACTAAATAGGTTCAAATAAGATGTCATTGGAAAGCTCTAGAAGTCTAGTTTCCAATGAATCAAACTGTTCGTAATTTGGAACTGTCTAGGAAAAGTTATTGTCATTTTCGTGAGTCGTGTCCAGAAAAATCCGAGAAGATAGAATTAGAGTTAATGGGGTGTTTTGAGAAGCTACAAAGTCCTTGTGTCCTTGTTCTATAAATAGGATGATCGTGTAAGGATATGGCCAGTTATCTTTGAAGCAATCGATTTATATTCTAGAGTAACTCATTCTTTGAGTTGTTCTTCTCTGACTTCGAATAACTTAGGTGGATTCCTAAGGTTCTTCGGGTCGTTCACTCGTTGTTTTGGGGGCTTGGTCCTCTCTTCTCTCCTTACCGCCATCAGATTGGTATCAGAGCCACGGTTCTTTCCATGGCGAACCGTCGACGTAGAGTACCTGACGTCAACGTGGCTCCCACGGAGCGTGACCTTCGTGATGTCGAGATGGATGAGCTGAGGAGGCAAGTGCAACAACTCCAACAGCAACTTGAGCATCTCCAAGCTAGAAACCGTGATGAGACACGTCATGGTTTGGATGTTGGCGAGGTTGGGGAGGTTAACCCTTTCCATGACGAAGATTCTGATTCGTCCACCGAAAGAGCTTCTCCTAGACTTGGCCGGAGGAATCGTTTTGAGGATTATGGCGTCAAAGTCGACATTCCCGACTTTGAAGGTCAAATGCACCCAGAAGATTTCATTGATTGGTTGGCTACCGTTGAACGAGTCTTCGACTTCAAGAACATTTCCGAAGAAAAGAAGGTGAAGTTAGTTGCCATCAAATTGAAAAAACATGTTTCAGTTTGGTGGGAGAACTTGAAGAGGCGTCGAGAACGTGAAGGAAAACGGAGGATTGTGACGTGGGAAAAGATGAAACGGGAGCTCAAGAAGAAGTTTCTTCCCGCAAGCTACAAGCAAGATATTTTCTCTCGGCTCTACAACTTCAAGCAAGAGGAGTTGACCGTAGAGAAATACACCGCGGAGTTTGAGCATCTCATGATGAAGTGCGATATCGTGGAGCCCGAGGAACAAACCATTGCTCGGTACCTTGGCGGTCTTCGATCCGAGATTTTTAACGTGGTCCAATTGCAACCTTATTGGACTTTCGAGGATGTTTGCAAGCTGGCCGTTCGTGTGGAGAAGCAATCTAAGGAGAAGAGTACTCATAAGACCTTGGGAAGAGACGGGGTCTCTAACCGGGGGAGTGCTACGACTCCGAAGTCATCATCGACTGGTAAGGCTTCTTCTTCCAAGGCTACACCCGCACAAGGTGGCACTTCTCGCAACACTTCAAGCGCGATATCAAAACAATGCTTTAAGTGTCGAGGATTTGGTCACATCGCTTCCGAGTGCCCGAATCGAAAGATTATTTCCTTAGTGGAGGAAGCTAATGATGAGCCGGTGTACGACACTTACGACGACGAGGAGAATGAGGTTGAGCAAGAAGAGGTCACTTATGGTGATCAAGGGAAGGCTCTCGTCGTTCAACGCATCTTGAAGTCCGCACATGTTGAGGATGATAAGTGGTTGCGGCATAACATCTTCCACACCCGATGCACTTCCCATGGCAAAGTGTGCACGGTCATTATCGATAGTGGGAGTTGTGAGAATGTCATTTCCACTACCATGGTGGAAAAGTTGCACCTCAAGGTGGAGCCTCATCCGGACCCGTACAAGCTCTCTTTGCTCAAGAAAGGTAACGACGTTCATGTCAATAAACGTTGCTTGGTGCAATTCTCTATTGGCACGCATTATAAGGATGAGATTATGTGCGATGTGGTTCCCATGGATGCGTGTCATTTACTTCTTGGACGGCCGAGATTATATGATCGAAGGGTGATTTATGATGGCTTTAAGAACACCTACTCCTTTGTCAACGAAGGTGTCAATATTATTCTAGCACCTTGTAGAATGGAGGACAAGTCGAAGGCCGTCACGGAAGAAGGGAGCTCTTATCTCTCCAAATCCTAATTTCTCCAAGTCATGGATAGTTCTTCGAAGGCTTATGCACTCGTGCTCTTGGAGGAGAATGAAGAACGAGGGGATATTCCACCCGTAGTGAAGTCTTTGCTCGAAGAATTTCGGGATGTGGTGCCCGATGAGATTCCGTCGGGACTTCCTCCCATGCGGGATATCCAACATCATATTGATTTAGTGCCCGGGGTTGCTATCCCAAGTAAGGCGGCGTATCGAATGAGTCCAAAGGAATATGAGGAGCTTCAACGCCAAGTCGACGAACTTTTGCATAAGGGGTTGATTCGGGAAAGTTTGAGCCTTTGTGCGGTTCCCGCTCTTCTCGTGCCAAAGAAGGATGGATCTTGGAGGATGTGCATTGATAGTCGGGCTGTGAATAAGATCACCATCCAGTATCGCTTTCCAATACCGCGACTTGATGATTTGCTTGATCAACTTCATGAAGCTTCGGTCTTTTCCAAAATCGACCTTAGGAGCGGATATCATCAAATTCGAATGTGTCCCGGAGACAAGTGGAAGACGGCATTCAAGACTAGAGATGGTTTCTACGAGTGGTTAGTTATGCCATTTGGCCTCTCTAATGCCCCGAGTACTTTCATGCGCCTCATGAACCATGTGTTGAAAGCTTTCATTGGCAAGTTCTTGGTTGTTTACTTTGACGATATTTTGATCTATAGTACCAGCGTGGAGGAGCACTTGGAGCATCTTCAAGAGCTCTTTAACGTGCTTCGAGAGCAACGATTATATGCCAACCTCAAGAAGTGTCACTTCCTCACAAATAGTGTCAATTTCTTGGGTTATATTGTCTCTCAAGAAGGCATTCGCATGGATCCAAGTAAAGTGGAGGCGATCGTAAATTGGCCGACTCCAAGATCTCTCCAAGAGGTCCGGAGTTTCCATGGGCTAGCTTCTTTCTATCGGAGGTTCGTTGTGGGGTTTAGCACTCTTGTCGCTCCTATCACGGAGTGCTTGAAAGGAGGTGTATTCAAGTGGGATGAGGCGGCTCAAAAGAGTTTCGAGCTAATAAAGAAGAAGATGACGAAGGCACCACTTCTTGCCTTGCCTGACTTTGAGAAAGTCTTCGAGGTATGTTGCGATGCTTCTAATGTGGGAATTGGAGCCGTTCTTTCTCAAGAAGGCAAACCACTTGCTTTCTTTAGTGAGAAGTTGAATGGACCGAGGAGGAATTATTCGACGTACGACAAGGAATTTTATGCCATTGTTCGAGCTTTGGCCAATTGGAGGCATTATCTTATTTCAAAGGAATTTGTGCTCTTCTCGGACCATGAGGCGTTGAAGTACATTAATGGCCAGCATAAGCTCAACAATCGCCATGCCAAGTGGGTGGAGTTCCTACAAGCCTACACCTTCGTGATCAAGCATAAGAGCGGCACTCAAAACCAAGTCGATGATGCTTTGAGTCGGAGGTGTGGATTGCTTTCATCTATGCAAGTAAAAGTGTTGGGGTTCGAGATCATCAAGGAGCTTTATGAGGAGGATGTTGATTTCTCCAAGACATGGCGTGAATGTTCCAAAGGCCCTTGGAAGGACTTTCTCGTACATGATGATTATCTTTTCAAGCCCAATAAGTTGTGCATTCTTCAATATTCTTTGAGGGAGGTCATCATCAAAGAAGCTCACGAGGGAGGACTTGGAGGTCGCTTTGGGCGAGATAAAACGCTTGCTCTTATTGATGCGCAATTCTATTGGCCGAATATGATCCGAGACGTATCGAGATATGTGGAGCGCTGCAAAACATGTCACATTGCTAAGGCTCATTCTCAAAATACGGGCCTTTACACTCCACTTCCGGTCCCCAGTGCACCTTGGGAAGATGTGAGTATCGATTTCGTGGTGGGATTACCAAGGACACAAAGGAACAAAGACTCGGTCATGGTGGTGGTGGATCGATTCTCTAAGATGGCGCACTTCGTTTCGTGCCTTAAGACCTTGGATGCGTCTCATGTTGCAAATCTTTACTTCAGAGAGATTGTCAAGCTTCATGGCATTCCGAGGACCATCACTTCCGATCGTGATACGAAGTTTATGAGTCACCTTTGGCGTACGCTTTGTAGAAAGCTTGGAACTACTCTTCAATTTAGTTCCTCCCATCATCCTCAAACCGATGGCCAAACGGAGGTGGTTAATCGAAGTTTGGGAAGCTTGCTAAGGTCCTTGGTGAAAGGAAATATTCGTCAATGGGACATGGTGCTGCCTCAAGCGGAGTTTGCTTATAACCGATCTCAAAGCAAGTCTACCGGTAAGAGCCCATTCGAGGTTGTTTATGGATCTAATCCTATTGGTCCGTTGGATTTGGTCCCTTTTCCAATTAATCACTCTTTTAGTAGTGATGCTGAAGAAAGAGTGAAGCAAATTCGGAGTATGCATGAAGAGGTTCGCAAGAAGATCATCCGGCAAAATGAGAAGTACAAGGAGCAAGCCGACAAGTTCAGGAAGCCGGCAACTTTCAAGGAAGGAGACTTGGTATGGATTCATCTTCGCAAAGAGCGGTTTCCCAAGGTCGCTTTGGTAAGCTCAAGCCTAGAGCTGATGGACCTTTTCGCATTTTGAAGAGAGTGGGTGAAAACGCATATAAGGTTGAGCTACCGGGAGACTATGGAGTTTCTGCGACTTTCAATGTCTCTGACCTATTGCCCTATGCTGGAGAAGACGAAGGTCCTACTTGAGGACAAGTCTCTTCCAACCGGGGGAGAATGATGGAGAAAACGAGAAGACCATATGATGGTTCTAGAATACAATTAAAGACTGTTGGACTGAAACCGAAGAGTCATTTCGTGCTTAGTTTTCTGAGTCGTTTCTACACTAAATAGGTTCAAATAAGATGTCATTGGAAAGCCCTAGAAGTCTAGTTTCCAATGAATCAAACTGTTCGTAATTTGGAATTGTCTAGGAAAAGTTATTGTCATTTTCGTGAGTCGTGTCCAGAAAAATCCAAGAAGATAGAATTAGAGTTAATGGGGTGTTTTGGGAAGCTAAAAAGTCCTTGTGTCCTTGTTCTATAAATAGGATGATCGTGTAAAGATATGGGCAAGTCATCTTTGAAGCAATCAATTTATATTCTAGAGTAACTCATTCTTTGAGTTATTCTTCTCTGACTTCGAATAACTTAGGTGGATTCCTAAGGTTTTTCGGGTTGTTCACTCGTTGTTTTGGGGGCTTGGTCCTCTCTTCTCTCCTTACCGCTATCAGAAACACATCGAAGAATTGCGCTCCAAGAGGAAAGAACACCAAGCAAAGATACAGCTAGCTACTTGGGATAAGAAAAGCTGACAAAGATATATACAGAAAGAGATCGAGCATATCCTTCAACTTTCGGAGGTTAGAATTTGATATCATAAGAATCGTCCAGGGGGCGGCAAATTGCCCTAGGCGTATGCCCCATCCTATAAAAATCTAGGGTAGCTATAGCTATTTGGACTTGATAAAATTTGCATATATGCCTCCATTCAGTCAATTCACATCCTCCTAGAATCAAGCAAAAGATATGCATATATAAATAAATAACCAATATGAAATGAAAAAAAAAGAAAAAGAAAATGGAAGATATTGGCGTACATGCCCCTACATTTGGTGAGATAAATGAATTATAAGAGCATATACCCCAAAAAGAAAAGAAAAAAAAAGAATTATAAGAATGTCAGTATGAGGCAGCCATTGAAGAGAAGAGTTGCAAAGAGAATCAGCTACGTCTTCCTCTCCCCGTGACCTTACAATTTAAATGACAATGCTTTATCCATGACCAACTTGCATGAACCAGAAGATCTTTCTCGGATCGATAAAGAATGAGTCCGCCTATCCCACTTCTGAACAACTAATAACCGGTTGCACCATTTGCTTGCGTATTAATTTTAAATCCCGTATTCATGGATCATGATGCACATGCACAATGACTCGTCTCAAAATCTTATATGGGGTGCAGCAATATAAAAACCGTAATTCTAAGTATTCATTAATACCTAGAATTTTTGGAAGGCCGATTGATATCCATAATGCATGTAAGGTTGCTATTATATATTTTTATGTAAAACCCTTTATCTTCTGGAAAATTTTTATTTTTCACGCCACGATGACCCAAGGCACCATGATTGTGGAGGAAAAAAAAGAACTATTGAATGTGCTTTAGGTTACGATGAACTATAAGATCATTATGGACAAATTGTTATATTTTATACTGATAGTACTTCATATAAAATGAGGACATATGTACCATAAAAATTTCCCTACAATTCCGTTGTTGCCTAATAATTGTCAACGTATAGCAAATTAAACAGTTACTTTTAAAAAAAATATTACTTTTTGGAAAAAAAAATCAGTTTATTAAAGTGGAAGAAAATGCGGCCCCTCCAAATGAATGTCAAATTGCGGAAATGTCAAAGTCGATAGGTTCTCACCAAAGGCTACTGGGGCAAGCCCGATGATGGTTACTCATTGGATTGGAAATAACTTGCCTCCATATTTTCTTAGTGCTGTTACTTCTTCGTGCTGAAAGAAAAAGAAGGACGACATGCGACTTTCCTGGAGGATTTGAAGGACTACATCGACAAATTCATCAGCGCGCCCATGGAAGAGCACAAAGCTTGCTTCAAGAAGACGATGCACAAGGCACAACTGTCTCAGAATAGTTCCGTTTCCGAGGACCTCGTCTGTCTATAGGCTTTATCATAAATGTTCTTACAAGTGACCATTAATTTCTTGCTTATTGGTGACTACTGCGAATTAAGCTATGTTCGTAAGCTCCGAGTTGTTTGCTATTTCTTCTAACTAGCTAGATTTTCACCCGCGCTACAAGCAGAATGACGTATATACCTTTTCATTTAATCATATTTTAAACATTAACTAATGCATTGGATTTTTTCTAATAGAAATACAATCCATTAGTAATAAATGAAAGTCTGAAAATGTAGAAAGATATTTTATAAAGTATTATAAAAGCATTTTTCGTGATAGTTAATGAAAAATAAAGAAGGAAAAAGATAGAAATAAATGGCGAGAAAGAGAGACAGAAATAGGGGTGTGCACGGATATCGGGTATACCCGGAGCCGGTCAGAACCTACCAGTTAAGGTAGGGTTCGGGTAGCTCGTATTGAAAATATGATAGGATTCGGGTATTAAAATAAGGAACCGGTAAAAATCGGTATTGCATTTCGGGTATTGTATATAGGGTACCTGGAACCGGAATCGGTACTTGGTCCCGGATTCACTAATTAAAAAAAAAAGCCTACTGAACTGAAAGTTTGAAACCAAACCTAACCAAAATAGTACCCATCATATCATTCTCTTATCTCTGTCTGAGCTCTTCAAACCTAATCTGAGCTCGATTTTCCCCCTTTCTCCTTCTTCTTCTCGATTTTTAGTTTGAGCTATCCAAAACTAGCCGCTGCCCACTATCTTCTTCATTCCAGATGTATTGTGGATTAATCTAAATCTATGTCGATATTCTGTTTTGCATAATTACTGATTATATATGAGACATTTTCGATTTTATTTAGCGAGAAAAATTTACAGGTTCCAATAGGGTACTCGGAACTTGTGGTATAATACAGGTTCCGAGTAGGTTCCGGTTCTAAAATCTTGAAACATGTCTCGTACAGGATAGAGTCCAGGTATCGTGAAAAAATGGGGGTATTCGGACCCGTACACCCCTAGACAGAAGAGAAAAGGAGATGAGAGAAAATAGTGGTAAAGTGGTGAAAATAGTGCCAAAAATATTAACTACCAATTATACATGGCTATTGTTGGGAATCATAATCTCATATGAAAAAGATGAGAGAGAACAATCATTAATTTATATGAGACGTGGTACCATCACTTATCAGTTTGAACTTTTAAGTGGAAATAGACCTGAGCTCGTATAAGCCCAATGAAAATACAATATGATATCAGAGTCTATGTTACGAGTATGCGCGCCCATGCTCGTTTGTGTATGCACCTATACCACGCCAAGCCCATTATACCCTAGAGCAGTCGAAAAAAGAGCGCCTCGTGGCTAGTACCCCCTCACCCGAGTATGGAAATGAGCTTGACTCGAAGGCAATTGTAGATGGTGGGTATTTAAAGGCAGGTGACGACGTGTAGGTAGAAATAAACCACATGTTGCACGTGAGGGGGTGTTGGGAGTTATAATCCCACATGAAAAAGATAAAAGAACAACCATTGATTTATATGAGATTTTTGTACTACCATTTATCAGCTTGAACTTTTAAGTGGAAATGAACTCGAATCCCTATAAGCCCAATTGGAATACAATAGCTACGATACATACTTACCATATGATACAAAGAATATCCTATAGCGACATGAGGGATCAAGTTCATCTTTGGTGCTGGGTAGTCATGATAGCGAGAAGCAACAGTTTACGCGAAAATATAGGGTAAATTGCACTGGTGGTCCAAAATGTTTTACAAATGTTTCATTATGGTCCAAAAAATTTTTTTCGCTACATGATGTACATAATGTTTCAAAGTTGTTTCATGATGGTACAAACCGTCAACTCGAGCTTGACGCCGTCAAGCCGACGTTGACGTGGCTACTACGTGTCACCTCCTTGCTAACGTGGCCGAAAAATTTAAAATAATTCTAAAAATATTAAAATTTTAAAACTTTTAAAAATAATTTTAAATTTTAAAAACTTTTAAAATAATTTTAAACTTTAAATTTAAAATTAAAATTTAAAATAATTTTTATTATTTTAAATTTAAAATAATTTTAATATTAAATTAAAAATAATTTTAATATTAAATATTAAATTTTTATAAATTATTTAAAATTATTTTTAAAAATTTTTTTTAAAATTTTTTTTTTTTTTTAAAATTTTTAAAATCCTTTTCTCTTCCTCTTCCCTTTTCCTTTCTTTTCCCTTCTTTTTCCCCCTCCTTTTCCCTTTTTCCCTTTTTTTCCTTTTTTTCCCCTTTTTCCCCCTAATTTTCCCCCTTTTCCAAATTTTTCCCTCTTTTTTTTATTTTTTTCTCCCTTTTTACTCTTTTTTGTATTTTTTTTAAAAAATTTTAAAAATTAATTTTTTTAAAAAATTTTCAAAATTTTAAAATTTTAATTTTTTTTTTTTTTTCCAATATTTTTACTCTTTTTTTGTATTTTTTTAATTATTTTTTGTATTTTTTTGGACTTTTTAAAATTTTATTTTCTCTTAAATGACATGGCGCACTACGATTGGTTCCACGTAACAAAAGTGACACATAGGACGCGCCACGTCAGCAAAATGTTAACGGCGTTAGTGCCAATTGACGGTTTGTACCATCATGAAATAATTTTAAAACATTTTGTACTATCATGTAGTGAAAAAAATATTTTGGACCATAATTAAATATTTGTAAAATATTTTGAACCATCAGTACAATTTACCCCGAAAATATATGACAAAATATACAACATAATAAGTATCATAATTCCTGTACAAAGTTACATGAAATGTATGATATGACTTTAATTATAGGGCCCAAAGTATACATCAAATATACGACATAATAAGTATCAAAATTCTTGTACAAATACGTCGTATGTAAGTACAGTAACTGGACTGCAGAATAGGTAGGGAATGTGGCTGGAAGAAGGAGCAACGTCAATGACTGATATGTATGCCACGATCTTTGGTCTAGCTCCATTTCTTTTTCCCCTCTCTCCGGTCACATATAATTGTACTGTAATCGATCTCATTGCATGTCAAAGAGTGCAAGTGCACTTGAGATTATGCTTCCTCATTTGATAAGTCTCCACACTGTGTGTGTTATTTTTATTGTACTAATTAAAATAGACGAACCAGTATAGCCAATGACCAATACTGTGATTCGTATGCTAGGATGACACTTCGAATCCGGATCAATTCCAGAACGAATCATCATGTGTACAATATTATAGACACAAACATAAAGCAGAATTCAGTGACTAGAGAATGAATGTAAATGCTGGAAAATTGGGTGAGAAATGGATTGAAGATATCAATTTAAATTAAAAGGTCAAAAGTGCCCGTGCATGCAGGCGATATATACGGATACACACATATATACAGGACACTTTGACTTTTTCTTTTCTTTTCTTCTTTTAAACATATCTAATTTATAGTACAGTGGTCAATATATATGTCATCCACAAATTTCTCGAAGGTCGGCGTGATCTTATACAGAAGATAATGGCTTGATTTCTCTTTCCGTACGGAAGGAATTTATTCTTCAGAATTTTACTGGGATTTTGTTCTTCAAATCTTTGATTCCTGGATCAGCATCCTTTACATCCCAGTCAGATGAATATCTGTTGAACAGGGGATTCCTCATCGATTAATAAATCACTCGCACGATAATTTCTTGGTCTAATTAATTGAGGAAAAGTGACAACCGATAGAAAATTTCGACAACGACCTGCTTGTGACTGAGAGAAGAAATTTAAGACTGTTAACAACCATGCATATCACACTTGACCTTAAATGGGATATTGAATGAACATTTGGTACATCGATAATTCCCACATGAAAATACTAAGCAACATATATTTCACTGCTGGGAAGAGAACATATAGAACTTCCCGCCGAACTGAAATATATGAGGAACTAGAAGGACCAGGACGCTTCTTAAGGAGGCAATGGACTTATAGGGAAATTATAACATAAAAATATATATGATATGCTTGGTAGGATCTTCTACACTGGACCTTCATTATCTCTTCAGGCAAAAGATTATACTCTCACTGGAGCTTCATGTTTTTCATCCTGCAGTTTGGATAATAAGATCATATGAGATGAATTAATTGACACCGTAAATAAAAGGATTATTAAAAGTGATCTCTCGTTATATAATTATAGTAACTGACGAGAATGGCATTATCGGCAATAGCTGTAGCTCGTGCCAAGCTGGATAAAACTGTTACTATGAATACTTCTCGTGGAGAAATGGGTTGGGACTGAAGAGGGACTTAGGATGATATGAAAATAAATAAACATTTGATAGAAATGGAATAACAACGAGTATAAGGAAGTTCATATTTAGAAGGATATGCTTTTATATATATATATATATATATATATATATAACGTATTAATTAATTAAATTAAAGTAAAATTCAGTCAAAATCACTTCGGGGGTGTCTATTAAAGCCACGTGAAAAGTACAGCTGAAACATGATGGCCCATGCAATTTTTATGTTGATTTTGTTGTGTAGGTGAACAACATCCAATCAGCTTAAAACAAAAACATATATAAATGAAACAAAATAACATCCAATGGTACGACAGAAAAAGAGGGGAAAAATAATAATATCCAATCAATGTTAATCCACTGCCTTGTTGACACATTTTGGAAAAACTCTCCGGTCTCTTGAGCAAAATCAATTAAATAAAGCATAAAGGACATAATTATATGTTCCACTTTTTCAACAATATTATACATGTAATAATTATATATATGTATATAATATGCAAATACCGAAAGTCATTCTAAGAAGGCAGCAGTCGAGATAAAATTAATTTTCATGTCATAGCATTATTTAGTAAGTGCGGTAAGAGTGTTTCAATTTGCCGTTGGAAGCTACCTTTCATCACTAGTTGGCTTCGGTGGTCCTATAATTCGGGAAGGGAATGTGGCCGGACTCAATTGTTTGGACATCCTGCACGAGCACCTGATAGTGCCTCTGCACTTCCTCAGCGGTCTTTCCTCCTACCGCCTTTGCGATATTGTGCCAGCGGTCGGGAGTGTCCTTGTCGTACACAGCCAACGCCTTCTCAAAGGCCTTGTTCTGCTTAGGGGTCCAGGATGAGGAGGCAGATCCCCTCGACATCGAGCTGGAGGCCATTTCTCAGATAGCTAAGGTTGTATACAACGGAAAGGACACAATTTGACTGGTGAAATGTGAAGAGATGAGGAGCGAAAGGAGAGGATAGGAAGAGAGGGACAATGAGTCAAATAATAGACTTGTTGGTCAACTGATGGTATGAGCAAGAGAGGGTGGCCATGCGTGCCTTTTTATAAGCAGGAGAAGCGCCACCCCCCCCCCCCCCCCCCCCCCCCCCCGGCGCTGATGCCAGAAAATTTTCGTAAAATGCTCGTATCATTGGATGTACTATAGTGTACGCAGATGGGAAGAGCCGCATCTAAGAATTCAATTAAACATACAATATATTTCTTTTAGCGTAAATCAAATATATCTAGATAATAAATATTCTGATAGAAATACAACTGTCTTGATAGTAAACACTGTGTTCTTAGAGCATGCAATAATCCACATAAATACATAAATAAAAGTGGGCCTTAGCAAGTTGGCACATATGTCCTGGAAAAAGATGAATGAATGAGCGAATATGTATTGATTTGTCCCCTCAGGAACCACACGATACATAGAGCAGGACAAGGAGAGCTAGTATGGAAGGGAAGAGCCACCATGCAGGAGAATCAGTATCTCCAAGAACTTTTTAATAAAGTGTAACTTGAAATCTTCACCTTCCTCCAAAAAAAAAAAATAGTGCGCAACAATAATTTTTAATTTGTTAATGTTAGAACTGATCTTGATTACTACGAGGGATGATGTTGTATGAATAGATAGATACGTGAGAGATAAGGTTGTATTGATTTTTGTGCAAGCGAATATAAACTCTTCTATAAGGTCAGGTCGCACATGTGGTTTATTTTTATATGCAGAGTCTTTCCATTACAATGGTTATAGAGAACTCAACCAGTCGAATGACCTCATTTCAAAATTGCGCTGAAATGATCGATTGAAGTTGAGTTATAATAACATGTATATCAATATCACAAAATTGTTAAAAACAGAAGAAGTAATATATCAAGACACCATATAAATAAGAGATGCCATCTTCAAAGTCTAGCTAGCAGTCATTACTACTCAAAGAAAGAAAAGATTCTCCGAAAGAATTCTTTGGCTTGCGGTACAAAGAAAGAAAAGATTCTCGGAAAGAATCCTTTGGCTTGCGGTACCGACCCTAAAGCAAAATAGGGAAGAGGTTCCTTTGCAAATTTGTGGGAAGGATATTGTTAAGGAAAAATTCAAATCCATTAGAAAGAGAAGAGATCATCTCATCTTGCATGCTGGTCAGGATCATATGTCAGCCTACGCGTTAGAACAAAGCCAAGACCATTTTCAGTAAATCTCATAGCTTATATACGGGTCCCTCTCTTGTGTTTGGCATTAGGTATCAGCAATAAATGAATATATATTTGGCATTGGGTAACTGATATTTTACAAACTTTGGATGCAAGCACTCATGAAGATAAGCATGGCTACGTAAGAAAATTGGAAAAAAAAAAACATGGGAAGAAATTGGGAAGGACAAGTGGATAAAAGTCAAGGTTGATTTTTAAAATTTTCCAGTGCAAGATGTAACCCAAAAAAAAAAAACAAAAAAGAAGTTCCAATGCAAGAGGATATATTCGAAAATTTTTATCACTTTTTTTATGCTTTCAAATCTTTAAAAAAATCATGAGTCTATTAAAAAAAATAGCTATTTTAATCAATCAAAAGCACAGATAATCAAACAAACGAAATGACCTTATCAAATAAGAACAAATCTGCCTGGATCGGATCTGTTCATAGGACCTTCTAGCCAATCAACCTCGATTTTGAACCAGTGTTGGACCTCTCAACACGTACTGCCGAAGATTAGTGCTCGACTCTCACACTGCGATCATTTCCACTCCCCACACCAAAAATCTTGGCTTTCTCGGGCTGCTATCGTCGACGTATTATCAAAGTAGCTTGGAGAACATGTTGTGTTCAGCTTATTGCTTCCTTTGATGGACGTATTAGGAGTCCCTCAGTTTTTGTATATCGTGTATGTTTAGTCTTGGATTGGGTGGGTTTGCGACTGAGTGGCTCATAATTTTATTTTGTTTTGTTTTGTGTGAGTTTTGTTGTGTATTTCCTTTCAATAATGGACTACTCTGCAGTCGATCCCCCGGTTAGCTTGTATTCATTTATAAGGGATGCCTCTTCAGGCATCTCTCTATATGTGATGGATGCCTCTTCAGATATCTCTCTATCTCGAAATGCCTCTTCAGGCATCTCTCTATCTCGGGAAGTCTGCACAGGTATCCTACCACATCTCTTAATTTCAATAAACCTTTACTATTCACCAAAAAAAAAGTACCAAAGGCCTTCACGTGTGCACCAAAAATCCCCTATCGACCTGCCCAAATGTTACTTTTGGTAGGTCATGCGTACTAGAAATGCTATATTTTTTTCGATTACAAGGGGACATGTGGGCCTAGCTAAGATGTTATTTTTGGTAGGTCATGTGTACTAGAAATGTTGCATTTTTTGTTTTGATTACAAGGAGGTCTGTACAATGAAATATAAATCATAATAGTTAAACAAATGCTACATTTAGACCAATCCAATTACAACAAAAAAGAAATTTATAGGAGAAAAAATAAATAATAATAATAATAATAATAATGTGCCTTTTCCTCTCTATCAGAAGGTAATATCAAATGATAAATTTTGCTCAAGTTCTTTCACACAATTAATGTCATATAGTCAAAAAACAAGAAACTATTGCAATTATTTGAGAAATTTTAATCCATTATTTGTTTATGTGAAAATTCCAATATATCTTTTTATATTATCTTATTAGTATTATGGAAGTCACTAAGTAGAGAAAACAATATGGAAGTTTATTTATTTTTATCTTTTTAAAGAGTAGTTCATTTAAATTAGTTATTTTGTTTGGAGAAAAACTTACATTATATCATCACTATGCAGACTTTTGGCTACATGAATAAGCTGTCAATTGCGATCTCTTGTTCACATAAGCAAGGCACAAGCTTTTCAGGTTAGATCTAATTTTAGTATTTTAGAATAAGCTTGCTAGCTAATGTTGTTCAAGTTTGTTGTGGATCCTCATATATATTCTTACGAAGACACAAGGCCCACAAGACAATATATTTCGAGTGGAATTCCTAGTAAAGCTGCCAATTTAATATGTCAAACTAGGTCATCCTGAGGACATGTCAACCGTAATTAGAAACTGATAAATGGATTGTCATTATACTGCAAATGTGCATGACATGATAGAGTATAACCTATCTTCTCTTGATCAGCCAGTCCTAGAATGAAGGAAGAGGAGACTAATTTCCACCTAAAAACTTTGACCTAAAATATGATGATGTCTCAAGAGTTTCCTATATATGTATATATACGTCTTTTTCTTTAGTGAGATCACGGGTATTCTCAGTCTATTAGCTGAGACTAACTCCATTTAGGTATCAGTTTGGCCCTGATCATGAAGTTCTTTCAATGTCTCATCTGTTACATACGCCTTTTACGTTTTATGGTTTCCCATCTCGTTCATTTCCTACACTTCTTAATTATATCTTCTTATGGGGAACATGGACCATTCCTTATGCCATAAGGTTAAGATGATCCAAAATTATTTTCATCCAGATGAGAGTGAGGCGAGAACAAATAGCTGGGCAGATGAGACATTGGATCCATACAATGATTGTGCTTTTTATGTGTACCCCTTTCTTTCCTCTTCTGTCTCTTCTGATATGGTCAAGCATAAGTGCCCTACCATTGTAGCAGTTGGCCCTCCCATGGAGTTTTTGGTTCTTGCCCTAATTAATCATTAGTAAGTAGGAGCATCTGCATTGCGTGCAATCAGACTGTGAGCATTAATGGTTGATCTCTGCATGAACAGTATCATTAAGAATTGAAAGCACGTTTAAATACGAGGTGTGACACAGTTGAAAAATTAAGCTATTATTCAACCAATTGCATATGCGAATAGAGATATAAAGTCCACCCTAAAAAAACTTTTCCGAATAGAGGTATAAAGTCCACACTAGAAATACTTTTTAATTAGGACAAGAAGATGTTCCAGCGAAAATTTAATCTAGCCAATAAGTTGAAGATGCATTTCATAATCACAAAAAAAAAAAAAGAAGTTAAAGTGATATAGCCATGGAGTTGAGGGAGAACAAAATACATGATATAGTTGAGCTTGTCATTAACTTATTCATACTATATGTCACTTTTTACATCACGCTGGACGATATTTTAGAAAATTATTTATTAGTAAGAATTATGATAGTAACTCTTATTATTTATTCATGTAAAAAAATAATGAATTGTAACATCCCGAAATATTTTTACTTGCTTATATATGTATATTTTAGGGAAAAGTACAAAAACCCCCATTGTGCTTTGGGGTTGGGACAAATAACACCATGTTCTTCTCCTAGGGACATATAACACCTTGTTCTTTACTCCGTCAGACATTAAGGGTACTTCCGTTCATTTTTCCGTCAAAAAGTTATTTTTTAAAAATAAAATATTTCAAAATTCCAATATTACCCTCATATGGTGCAACTCGTCCTAATACAAAACAACAATGGTGCAACTCGTCCTAATACAAAACAACAATGGTGCGATATGTCCCAACATTAAATCACAGTGGTGCAATTCGTCCTAACCCCAAATAAATAGTAAATAAATAAACAATGTTCACGCATTGATCCGTCCCCAAATAAATGGTAAATAATCACCATGTTCATAAAAGGAGACATGTGCAAGTAGACAAGATTGAAAATAAAATAATATTTTATTTACATGATCACTTGTCAATATTATCCAAGTTAATATCACATGGGTACTGTTCGGGAACCAATTAAGGCATAGTAAATATATAAAAAAAAAATCAAAAGTTTCCTACTACCCATTAAAGTAAGGTCTTAGTGGCAGACATGTCTTTACAAAATATGCAAATCAATCTTTACAAAAGCTTCCCACTACCCAGTCTTTACAGAAGCTTCCCTCTAAGCGGGATGGGTTGTCTTTTGTCTCTTTTTTGCAGTGCTATCTTCTCCGGCTAGAGCTGACTTCCTTGAAGATCTTGGTTCTTGGATAGATGCAGCTTTTTTTCTTTGCACTGGAATCTGCAACAACAAGAACACGAGCAGGTATGAAATCTGAAGCGTATGGTGTTTGTGAAATTGAATAAAATACTTTCTTTTTACCTTTTTCATGGGTTCATTCCGGGTGCTTCGAGTCGTCTGAGTTGAGTTATTTGCAGGTGGATCTGCACCATTTGCTTGTGTATGAGGTATTGAACCCCTATCAGCAGCCCAATTTGCTTCTTTTTCCCTTTTCAACCTCGCTCTTCTTTGCGAGGGCATCTCTCCTGTGATAGCTGCTCTGCAACCCGTCACATTATGCCCAGTTCTTCCACAATTGCCACACTTAACAGGTCTGTTGGCTCTAGACATCTTGTAAGGATTTTTTGCTTCACCAACTGCCTTTTTTCTCACCTTTCTAGGCCTACCAGGTGGTTTTTGCACAATTGGAGGGTCTATTCTTGGGTTTTTCCCCTCCCAAATACTCTTATCCGGTAGTGGGACAATAATATGACTATATGCCTTTAAATATGTCTCTTTAGAGTAATAAGAATGCACATAATGTCCTGGAGTCTCTCTATTTTTGTAAATACAAGCAATAGCATGACCACATGGAATACCAGTAATGTCCCACACCTTACATGTACAAGTCTTGACATGCAAATCCACAGAAAACATGTTTGTGTAACAATCAACCTGAAATTTTTTCTCCCCGGCAGGTACTACTATGCTGTTTCGACTTTTTACCTTATTTTCCTCAAGTTTCTGTTGAATATTAGGGGTTATTGGGCCTCTATATTGCTCCATCCCAGTTTTTTTCACATAAAATCTCCTCATCAGCCTTCTCCTTATCCATTCAAACATAGACAAAATAGGTTTGTCTCTAGCTCTAATGATATAGGCATTGAATGATTCAGCTAGATTATTCACCAACAAATCACACTTACAGTTAGATTTGAAATGAGACTTGGACCAGAGAGAAGGCTTCAGTTTGCATAACCACGAATGTGGTCCTTTACCCTCTTCACATTTCCCATTTGCCACCAGCTTTTGTTCAAGTTGTAGCATCTTCTTCATTGCAACTTCAAAACCTTTGACAGTTGTTGCAGATGCTGCCTCCCATACAATGTCCACTTCTTGCTTCCATTTCCACTGCTTCTTGAAATTATCCACTAGGTGCTTCAAACAATACCTATGGTCTAGCCTTGGAAAATGCTCCTCAAATGCCTGAACCAGCCCCTAAAATTTAAAATATCCTACAAAGTTAGCACATTACAATCGTATAAAGTATATGAAATAAGCAAATACATGATAGTAGTTACCTTTTGCATATCAGACATGAAAGTTAACTCGAGAGTTTCACTTGAAATGGCATCTAATAAGTTTGTAAGAAACCAAACCCAACTCTCTCTATTTTCTTGCTCAACTACAGCCATGGCCACAGGAAAAATGTTCTCATTGCCATCTTTAGCTATAGCAGAGAGTAAATGTCCTCCATTGTATGATTTTAGATGGCAGCCATCTAAACCAATAAAGGGTCTACACCCATGTATAAAGCCGTACTTCATGGCATTAAAGGAAACAAAGAATCTGCCAAAGAAAATAAAACTTTAAAATTACTTGGCCATGCTATTGGAAATTCATCATAAATGACAAATAAACAAATTCATATTACCTTTGGAACCGTGGGGGCAATTCTTTTGGAACTCCATCTACAATGGTTGGAGGTTGAGGATCTACACAAACATTAACAACACTTCCTCTGTCTTTCTCCAGAATTATAGCTGCATAATCCCTTATTATACAATACTGCTCTAAATGGTCTCCCTCAACATTCTTTATTGCTTCAGCTTTGGCCCTGTAGATCTTTTTTAAACTAACTTCACAACCCAACTCCCTTTGTATTCTGGCTTGAAATGCGTGAACATCTAGGTTTGAATTCTTCTTGAAGTCATCTTCGTATCTTTTAGCTAGGTATGAGGCAGACACCAAGTGATTAATGTTCTCACGTCCGCATGTGTGTTCAGGTATGAAAGTCCTTATCTGGAAAGTACTTTCATCAGCTAACTTCACAGCATAAACTCTAAACTTGCAAATTGACCTATGTTTGCAAATGGCAGTACACCTTGTACCTTCATTATACTGCCATTTAAAATCATAATTCCTCCTCACGCACCATTCCCTTAATGCAGCCCTAAACTCCTTGACATTTGCAAACTTCATTCCAACTAACAATTGTGGGTCTTTCATACCTACACATGCAACAAACTCTGGGTACCCATCCACCTGCCTTTCGTCATCTGATCCCCTTAGTTATGGAAATCATCACCAATCCCTTCTTCGAGAAATTCATCCATATTCTCATCAAGGTCACATGTGTTGTCTTCATTTTGAATATCATCATCGCTCTCAACATGAAATTGGTTCAATTGTTCGAGCAACTGACCTAACCCGAACACATCATCATCTTCTGCTTCAATTCCTTTATTAACCCCTATGGGTTCTTCATTATCTCCCTCATCCGGTGATTCATCAGTGGAATCCCCATATCCACCATCACCATCATCCTTATCATTTGCAGGAACCTGCCTAGACACTTCTCTTGTATAGCTATAGTTAGGTTCTTGTGTAATCACAGTAAGGTGTAATTCCTCTCGAGTAATCACAAAAGGCTCCTCCTCAATAGAATTCTCTTTCACTGAAGTTGACATTTTGGTCTCTATAACATGAACGAATAAATAGTTTAATATTTCAGTACAATCAAACAACAACAGCAATAGAACAACAACGACACACTTGAAATTAAACTATGCGAGCTGATTTAATTTCTGTACTTGTACTAGATTGATTCTTCTGAGAAACTTCTTTTAACATTCAGGGGTAGGCAAGGCCACTGAAATGGACCACATGACAGGTGGGAATAGCTTCTGACGCTTGCAAGCAATAAGAGTCCTGATGATGCCAGAGTTTCAGAGACATTTATTCACTCGGTATAACAGAATTTATGCTCCTTTGATGTTCTGATCGCATACATCTTCCCTGTTCTAATAGTTTTAATACTAAAAGTTTGAATAATCATTCTGTCACCGTAATTATAAATTCCCAATTTTATTTTGTTCAACGAAAGCAAAAGTGCAATTAAAATTCTCTGTTATATCCAATTCACCAAATTGTGGATTCAACTGCTATTCGCACGAGATCCTAGTTGATGTGCTACGACTAGGCTATTCCTGTTTCTCGCTTGTATTGCAAGAAAGGAATTATGCAGATAAGCAGACATGAGACCCGATACTACACTTGCTCTTTCATGCAAATGAAGCATGGCATAATGCACCAGATCATTGGAGAAAGTCAAATCTTAAACTCCGTGCTAGATCACGGGATTTTTTTTTTTGCAGCAGAAAGATAACTGCAACTCTGCAGACTCGCTTTTGATACATCATAACACAACATTTGCAACGTAATGAAAATTAATTTGTTCACCAATAAGAGTCATTTCCACATTATTCCGATCGCCCGCACACTTGAAAAGCAATAACAGCATTGAAAAATAACAGAAATAGCAAGAAATACAGAACAACATTGAAAAGCAACAAAAACAACAAGAAATACAATAATTCTGCAGAACAAATGAACACGTGCACACGCAGGTATGCAAACATATATTTCAGTGAAGTTGACATTTTGGTCTCTGTAACATGAACGAATAAATCGTTTAATATTTCAGTACGATCAAACAACAACAGCAACAGCACAGATCAGATATAGAATTGAAACAACATTGAAAAGCAACAGAAATAGCAAGAAATATAGAACAGCATTGAAAAGCAACAGAAACAACAAGAAATACAGAACAGCATTGAAAAGCAACAGAACCTTCACGGCAGCCTCGTCAAGTCCTTCAAGAGGTAGCTTTCTAATTCCCTTCCGATTTCAGCAGTCAAATTTCGCAGAAGAAGCTTTGCCTTATTTCAGCATTTGAAGTTTTCCCCCGAACCCTAAAGCTGGTTCTTAGATTGGAACACCGCACGAGAAATTCATGCACGGAGAGTGCAAAAACAAATATCGTTAGCAAACACAAAATTATGAAATGTTGGGAGGAAAGACGGGTCGTTGCACTGGAATGATAACAAGCAAACAGGGACCTTACCTCCACTGAAATTCTCTGTGCCGAAGTCCACGGATTCTTGATTGGGGAACCTCTCCTTGCCTTAAACCTTCACGGCAGCCTCGTCGAATCCTTCCACATGTAGCTTTCCCATTCCCTTCCGATTTCAGCAGTTGAATTTCGCAGGAGAAGATTTGTCCTATTTCATTTCAGCAGTCGAAGTTTTCCCCCAAACCCTAAAGCTGGGTTCTCAGATTGGAACATCGCACGAGAAATTCATGCACGGAGAGTGCAAAAACAAATATCGTTAGCAAACACAAAATTATGAAATGTTGGGAGGAAAGACGGGTCGTTGCACCGGAATGATAACAAGCAAACAGGGACCTTACCTCCACTGAAATTCTCTGTGCCGAAGTCCACGGATTCTTGATCGGGGAACCTCTCCTTGCCCTAAACCTTCACGGCAGCCTCGTCGAATCCTTCCACAGGTAGCTTTCCCATTCCCTTCCGATTTCAGCAGTCGAATTTCGCAGGAGAAGATTTGCCCTATTTCATTTCAGCAGTCGAAGTTTTCCCCCAAACCCTAAAGCTGGGTTCTCAGATTGGAAAACGAAAGAAAGAGGGCAAAATGGTCTATTGAAAAGAAATTTAACGTCGTTGCCCCTAATGTCTGACGGAATAAAGAACAGAGTGTTATATGTCCCTGGAAGAAAAACATGGTGTTATTTGTCCCAATTCCAAAGCACAATGGGGGTTTTTGTACTTTTAGCTATATTTTATATAAACGTAAGTTGATTAATTTTATCACAAATTTCAATTGGATGACTTACTTTATAATTTCCGTTGATTTCATGGAGATGAGATCCAAAATCTCTTTACATGTGTCAAACAACCTTGAAGCTTAGTCATTTTGCCTTAAACTCAACAATTTCACCCAAGTTCATGCTCTTCCATTTCACTCCACCGCCTGACTCTTTCTTCAAATTAGTTTGTGTTCATTCTTTCGCCCGTTTCATTCATTTCGTCAACGGCACAGAACGTGAGGGAGAGCTAGAGCGAGCTGCGACAAAATTTTGAGAGGAAAGATTTGAGAAAAATAGAGAATGATCAGTTTTCAATATTTTCATGTTCGGGGGATTTGTCAAGGTGAGTAATCTATTCCTAATCTAGTATTTTTATCGTTATTATAATTAGTTGTTTAGAACTGCATTGTCATGGCCATGTCAGTGTCACAGATCATGCATATATTTTTATATGATCGATCACGTTATTTGGAAATGAGATAGTGAGGTTTGAGTTGTGCAACTGAGATTGATGGGAGTTAGTGAGCATGTGGCGCCATGAACTAGTCGTAAGCTGAGTAGTAGGAAAGGACTGCCTGGAACAGAGAGGCTGTCAGTGTGGAGCCACCATTGTGGTCGAGAGCTAAGAAGGGGCAAATGGACGATCTGAGTTCTGGAGGTCTTGACAATATTTTTATGATATTACTGAATTCGTGTTATGATCCGGCTAGTTTAGGTTGTGGTTATTCACTGTGCGTCAAGCTCACCCCGCAAAATATATTCTCAGTGTTTTATAGGTCGAAATAGTAGTGGACCGTGGCATTTTATGGTATTTTTAGTTGTTCAATTAAGAATGTAATTCTTGAAATACTCTTTATATTTAAGGAAATTCATGTGTATCCATCTTTGAGTCTTACATTAATTTTCTCTTTTTCGCCATGGATATCCTCAATTTTATGGCTAAACTTAATCCCATTATGACGCCGGCTTGAGAACACAAAGCGTTTCCAATGGATTCAAACTCCTAAAATACGGGTAACATCTACCTACTGAGAGCGCAATTTGCTATTGCACCAAATTCACATGATTAGGCAGTGGATCTTTTTTTTAATGTGCACCACTTGGTCTATAGAAACTTAATGAGTCTCAACTAATCTAAATTCAAGTTGAATGAGCACATAAAGGGGGTAAAATTCCTCCAAAGATGGATATTTCTTATTGACAAAACTCGAATTTGAGACCTTATTTTGAAAAAATAAAAAGAAACAAGGACAAATCACCCGAACTGACTCATTGTGATTGGGAAATGGACTTTAAATTACCTCTTTCATGGCATGGGAGTACCACTGCTGAAAACAGCTTGTGAAGTAACAAAATATTTGATGATTGAAACCACACTAATATATTTCCATTTTGAAACATCTCAAAGATCAATTTACCTTTCGATTAAAATTTTTAAAAAAGAAAAGAAATGAAAACCTCAAAGATCAATAGGATATACCCGTACGATGTAGGAGGCCTATCTTTTCCCCCATCCTTTCAGCAAAATATCATATGGGGATTCGAGTTTTCTGTCCATCGGTTTAATTTTTAACCGAAAGTGTACATCTAATCATTTTTATTTTTTGCTATCTTCGAGAAATTACTCAATGAATAAGTAAAATTTTAGCCTACCAGAAAAAAAGGAAAATTATCTTTCCTCCGTGTACGGACCCGAATGTGGACTCTCGTCGGGGCCCGCATTACGAACTTTTGGATCGCGCGACTTGGGGGTGTCCACCTTCCCGTGGGGACGCGTGACGAACACTCGTGAGAATGAGTCGCCACTTATCATTTTACGACCTGAAAGTCGAGGGCGGATAAGTTACCCGGGTCTAGGGGATGGAACACCTAGTTGTTGTTAAGGCATTGATCTGTGCGGAACCGAAAAGTCCGAGTTCGAGGCTTCATGTTACGTGCGAGCCTATATCCCGTATGCCCTTTTTGTACTCTGGTTTGCTAGGCTTGCATGTTTTATTATCTACCGCGTGGATTAAGTTGCGCTCGGCTTGTACGTTTTGACGCCGAAAATTCGGTGAATTAAACGATGTTGGTGGAGAAGCCGAGAGAGAAGTAAATCCGTGTGTCGGGGAATTTGTTCACAATCTTGCGTTACAGTTCATCGAACCATGGAGGTTGAATCCCTGCGTGAACCGAAACCACGAGATCTTGGATTTTACTTGTGTCTGGGCAAGTTTTAGACCGATTCGATTAATTCGACTTTCGGACCATTCGCTCACCGACTGGAATTCTTACAGAATAAATGTACAAAATAAAATCCTTATAATGCTCTCGAAAACAATAAATACAAATTACAAAGGGTCGAATTCCAGTCGACTCGCATTCGGTAATTATTCCGCTCTAACTCATCATGAGTTTAGGGAAAAACCGAAGAAATGGAACTCGATGCACGCTCTCACTGAATAGGGCGTTGGACCCTGTGAGTGATGATTAGGGCGTTGAACCCTGTTGTGAGATGATTAGGGCGTTGAACCCTAATATTATTCGGCATAGGGATCAGGCTCGACCCACATGGCAAACATGTGCGGAAAGATAACACGCAACCTATTAGTAACAGACAATGTGTTTGTTATTGTCAAGTGTACGTGTTTTTAGCAAATTATTAATCCGAGGTATTTTGGCATGTAAATCCTACCCTAAACAAACAAACGCGTGCTAATGTTTTAACATTCGGCTTTAGTTGGAAAACCTGACATATCGGGTGTCCGTAGTCAAGTTTCGTGTATGTGGATTGCTTTTACAGTGATTCGGTGTTGTGACACTGAAGTTACACTGAATTCGTCCAAACTTGTGTTTTGACTATAGATTTGGAACCTAGAGTTCCCCTAACCATTATCTCGTGTTTGGTTAAGTCGAGTGAAAGATTAATCAACGTTTTGCATGTCTTGCGATAGAGATAACCATTATAGTTACCCGAGTCTATGCCAGGATGACAGAAACTCATCAGTGGATAAGAAAAGGCTTAGCAGATGAACCTGCACCTGAATAGGTAGCCCGTTCTTATCTTGATACTGTAGTGTTTCCGTCAAGTTAACCCTAGGGGTGTCGCTGAATTGTGAAAAGACGATTTTACCCTTTATTTGAAAATTGTTTTCAGAAAAGGGAAATATCGCAGTGCGGGCCACCTCTGCCTGTAGCAGGTGTCGACCAATTCCCTGGATCGTCCCGGATTATATGATAACCCCGAAAAAGCCAAAGAACCGGTCGGTCTGCCCGGAAGTGATCTAGAAAGATCTGTGTATCCTGACCTGAGTTACCCGAAATTAGGCAAAACTCAAGTTGAGACACACAAGCTCTTCCTAGACGTCCATGCTACATCGAACTGCGCATTTCGGGTTTTGAAATGGACAAGTTTTGATAAGGGCACTAACTTCATTTGACAACTCATCGACGCGAGTTATCAGTTAATTGCCAATTCGAGCAAAACTTATCAGTGTGAAGTGGGTTTAATCATGTGAACGTCCTAATTAGCCCGTTGGTGAATTTAACGCTTAAGGTTATTGCCGAATGCGTTAATTGTGAAAACGATTCGTGCATCGGCGAGTAGGACAGGTCAAGAAAGACCTAGGATGATTCGGCCTACAAAGGTCGAAACACCCTTGGATCCTAATAGGCCCGAAAGGGTCTCCGAATTGCGAATCCATGCATGTTTTGTTCGAAATACATTTCATGTGAGGTTCTAGATGTAAATGAACTTGCAAAATTACACGAAATCCAAGAAACGGCCTTAAAACAGGAAGAGGAAATCTCATGGAACCCAAATAGCTCCATGAGACTCTCGGCCAATTCTCCTTGGAGAAAGCCGAGAGGTCTCATGGCTTGTATTAGATTCCACGAATTTATCCCGTCTTGTTTTGAATCGTTTCTCGCATGCTCAAGCGTTAAACATGATGAGTAACACGATTTAACGAAAGCCGGTATCGTCATGAATTTGAAAAACACATTCAAGCACACAAACATGCACAAACATGTTATTTAACGAATCAATAAAACGATACCGACTTCATGGATGCGGGAAAAACAATAAAACTCGGGAAACAATTTAAATCGGGGCAAAGGAATCCGATCTTGACCCGAAAAGGTCAAGAGTGCTCTCGGTTACCTCATGGAGAGGTTAACACGAAAGATCTCGGCTTTTTCCGGGTCGGGATGATTTCCTCGAATTCAATTTAAATATTTCCCGACATGCTAGCACATTAAACGATGATAAACATGCATGGTGTAATAAGGAAATCGCACAAAATTAAAGTTCGGAATTAAAATCATGCTTCAAACCCCTTAAAACTCCATAAACACAACAATAATGTAAAAGTCCTAACTCTTCTAAGTCGGGAATGGTCATACCTAGTCCCGAGATGCGGGATGGGACCTTCAAGAGTCGGGTTGGACCGCTGGTGGGTCGGGTTTGGGCCGTTTTGGCCTTGCCCAGACCCGAATAGCCTTAATAGACCCGGCTGGAAACTGATTAGACCCAACTGGCACAAGTCGGGTCGGACGCCGCCACAAAGGCTCCCAATAGCATTTTGAGGCAAGGTCGGCGGCCTTGGGTAGCCAAGGGACCCCTCTAGGTGCCTGTAGTGGTAATTTGCTCCCAGAGTTGTCGGATCGACCCGTACAGTCCTGCAAAAATCACCGAAATAGAGCACGTCTGGAAACTGGCCCGACTGGGCAGTTTTCGGGTCGGAGTTCACCGTAGCGTTTCCCGATGGCGTTTTTGAGCAAGACTAACGGCTCCTGACTCCTAACTGACCCCTGAAGGTGATAGAGGTGTTCGTTCGTCGAAAAGGGTCACGGATCGACCCGATCTACAAGAAAACCATACGGACAGTCAGAAATGCTGACCCGACTAAGTAGTTTTCGAGTCGGACATCATAACGGTGGATTTCGATGGAGCTTTAAGGAAAGGTCGGTGGCTCCCGACTCCTAACTGACCCCCGGAGGTGTTTGATGGGTTTTGACAGTTCAGACCAACTCGAAAAATGTGAGAAACCAGGGTTGGAAGTTTTGACCCGGCTGGGCCAAAACTGGACTTGGTTCTGTACTGAGCTGATTCTATGACTTAGAGACTTCAAACTTAAAATCTAAGCTCGGAAATGGATAGAGGGGATCGAAAAAATGTGGGATATGAATTTTGGTAAAGTTTGGATTTAAGCCGGGATGGATTCCGACTTAAGACTTTGCCCGATTTTGCTTGGTTTTGCTTGTTCTTGCTAAGCTGCGATTTTGCTGGAGCTAAAAGGGAGTTTGAGAGCTTCTTGATGAGTGAGAAAGCTAGTGAGATGAAGTGTGATGACTTGTGATTAAGTTAATGACATACAAAATATATATAGGCTATGCTTAATGACAATTAAGTGTGAAAAAATACAATTAATGCATGCTTAAGGGGAGGGGCGGTTGGCTTAAGGAAAAATCAACCCAATCCTCTTCCATTGCATTGATGAGGAAGGGATAAGAGCATTGAATGGGCATTTATGAAGATGGAGTGTAAGAATGGAATGAGAGGCTTGATATTTCCATGGAAGGATAAGGCAAGTTGTAATGGAGAAGAAGACAATGGACATGGACGGCAATGGGCATGGGTGAGGCGGCAATGAGGTCGTGGGTCCCACGGGTCGTGAGGTAAGTTCGGGTCTCGATTGATCGCGTGTTCAAGGTTCGTGGATCAAACGAACGTCGAATTGTCATTGTGCGCATGAAAGCGATTTAATCGAGCCCGAAATCCTCCATTTTGCCCAAAGGAAGATTTGTGTGATTTTTGGCTCGGAAGCCGGTTTTGCTCATTTCAAGCATTTAGAGCAAAGTTAGCCATTTCGGAATGCGCATCACGTGTCTGCATTCTGAATCGGTTGTTTTGACATGCATTGTAAGTCAGACTGAATTATTGACCAATAAGCCGGTATTGTCAATGTGAAGCCGGAGACGTTCTAAGAGTCCGAAACCGAATTTCTCAGAATGCTTTCTGAGTTGCTTGGGCGAGCTGGAGATCACTGTAATCTATGTTTGTTGAGAACTAGGCTCGAAAGACTGAAAAATTGCATCTGAAACCCTAAAACGGTGTTCTGAGGGTTTATACGGGTTGTGAGATTCTGTCTGAGGATTTCACGTTGAGCGTTGAGATGAGTAGCACTGGGTTTGCCAATCATCTGGCGTCAAGTATCCACGAAAAAGACCTCTGTTTATGAATTTCCGTTGATAACGGACTTTTCTGCTCTTCGGAGGTCACTCAGGAAACTAAAAGAGATATTACTGTCTGATTTGCACAATTGCATATGTCCGCTGCAGTTTTTTGGGCAATGCATGGCTAACTTGATTTGTTGATGTTCTGTCAGACCAGTGTTCGTATAAGGTTTTCCGTTGAAATGTATGCTTGTTCTGTCGTTCGGGAGTCATTAGAGGAGTCTGTATGACTTCTGAAAGACAATTTGAAGCAATGATCATGCTCTGCATAATTGTTGGACATGATTGTATATGACATCGGGCATTAACTTTTCTCGGATGAACCGGCATTTTTGGACTTCCATTGAAAAGTTGTCTGTATTCTGAAATTGCTCTGTATGGAGCAGTTGATCTGCGAAATGTGTTCGGAGTCACTTTTCATCTGTTTGACGTCGCAAGGGATTTTTGGAGTCCAATATTGACTATTTTCTGATGGTCGAGCGAACCAATAGAAAATAGTATTGTATGTGTTGTATTTTGAAAATGCCGGTTTAGATGTTGTTAAGGCTCTCTGTTTGTTCCGTATGCCACTGGTTGATTCTGTATGTCATTCTGTCATGTGCTTGAATTATCTGCCTATCTCTGTTGACTTGAGAATGAATAGCAATTTGCTGCTCTGTTGAGCCTTCTTCTGTATTGATGCTCAAGTCATAGCCTGGATTGTTGTTGAGTGGCATTGCCTGGACTGAAGGACCAAAATGGGATCTTGACACTCCGAAAAGTGTCTGTGGGATAACCTCCGAATGTCTCTACCTGTCCATTTGCCCTTGCTTTTTAACATAATTACAGCTCTGCCCTATGAGAGAGATTCGGCTGGTCCGAATCGAAAGAAATGGCAATTCTAAAAACAAAAAAAAAATTGTATGAGGCAATTTGGCTTGAAGTTTTACCAGAAATATTGTGAACAAAAGAGGTCCAAGGACCCATGCACCGACCCTATATCACGTGTATGTATATTTTGTTTTGGTACCCTAGCTAGAATAGGCAATGCAGGGAATAAGAGATCCTGCCCACAAGTGATATCATATCAGGGTCAGCCATGGGCAGCAACCCAAGGTGCAATAATTTTCCTTGATATATATAGAATCTTTGCTTGGTCCCAAATTCACCTCCTCTCTCCGTACTTTTTTCCAAATTCACCTCATCTACTATGTGAAATGGGTGAGCAAATTAATGTATACATAGGAGAATGGGTCTTAATACAATGACATAAAATGTTAATTTGGAACTAAGAGGTTTCGAGTTCGATTTTCGCTAACGAGACTTATGTGTTCTTCTATTTCACTTTAATTTCTATATTTTTACCAGACCCATTGATCTCCTTATGATTGAAAAAAAATTAACTAATGCATATATATATATATATATACACATACACATATATCACATATATAGATATCCATGCTGCATGCAGATAATTTACTAAGAATTATATCATCCTCATGTACAAATACATGTTCTGTCAAGAACATCTTATTGACAATATCTAACGAGTGGTATATAGTTTTGAATTGAATAATATAGATTGGCAACTCATCCAAAATGAGCTAATGTGTAAGAAAACTCAACATAAATATTGACATGTATTGTCTGAGTAATTAAGCAAAAATAAAAATGAGTCCTCGACCGAAGAATTGGTCAAGTTGGGATTGCAAATTAATATCTTTTGATGTATGATCATTTTTTTGGGGGTGATATATGAAGTATTCCCAAACCCAATCTCTAAGCTGAGACTAATCTCTTTACGGATGTCATTAGTCAAGACTATAATACTTTCAGTAAATTTATAAAACTCGGCATTGCAGGTTCCGCACACTGATCATTATACCTCATGATTAATATAATGATATGTCTTCAGTCTTCTAGTCTATGACTTAATTTATGGGCTACTCATAATCTATAAAAACATAATGCATGTGTTTTGATAGTTATATCTATAAATGTATTGCCCTTTTATTTTTTCCAAAGGAAGGTTCTTTTGGTGCAAAGGTCGTCTAAAGAAAAACTTTCTCTAAGGAATAAATTCTAGAAGACAATTGCTTGATTTGGTAAATCAACGAAATGGAGCTTGCATTCCACTGCAAGTAGATAATGATATGAAAGTGATGACGTATACCATATGAAAATCTGGTGATATTTCTTGGCTATCGCGCGGCCGGGAGAGTCGAAGGATGTCATTAAAATGCTATTTAACTAAAATTACGTGAAATTCGACAGGCGACCGGCTAAATTTGATCTACCTCAACCATCTGTCTGGCTTTCTATTTGATACGAATGTAATCAAGTAGCATCCTTCCCCAAGGCCATATATAAAAATATATGCTTTGTTTTTGCTCCGTTCTTGTAATTAAATATTGTATGTGTTGAGATTTATCTTCCTAAAGCATCGTGTGATATGACCATAGTCAAGTGAGAACTTGAATGTGCTAGCTATCGCGATGGCATTTTCTATGTTGGGCTAGAACGTTCATGAGAGACGAAATTTTCCTTCCCGTTAGAACTTGCCATTCCCTCCCGTTAAAATTTGAGCAAAAAATCAAAAGGAGAGACGAAATTTTCTGACATTTAATACGTTAAGAGTTTACAAAATGAACTACGTTCAAGTATTGTGCTCCAAGAGAAAAGAACACCAAACAAAGATCTAGCTGGCTATTTGTTTGAGATAAGAAAAGCTGACAAAGATATATGTACAAAAAGAGAGAGCATATTCATCAAAACTTTCGGAGGTTAGAATGTGAAATCATGAGAATCGTCTAGAGGGGGCGCGCGGCAACTTACCCTAGGAGTTCGCCCCATCCTATAAAACCTAGACTATACCCATTTGGGCTCTTGATAAAACTTGCATATATGCCTCCATTTAGTCAATTCACTTCCTCCTAGAATCAGGGGGAAAAAAAAGCATAAATAAATAACCAAAATGAAATTACTCATACCTATCGGGAGGATAATTGCTACGTAAATTGGCTTGTTAGGACGTTATCTTTCCTTCTAAGGGTACATTTTCTCTATATGATTCCTAACGGTCTAGGCCATCTCATATTTGGCAATTCTATTAGGGTCTCCATACCTCGCCTCTGTATACTTTAATTTCCTTTCCGGCTTTGGTCCTTTTATCTACCAAAAAAACAAAAAACAAAAAACAAAAATGAAAGAAAAAGAAAAAGAAAATGAAAGAGGCAGACAATAGCGTACGTGGGCCTACATTTGGTGAGATAAATGAATTTTAAGAACATTTACCGAAAAAGGTAAAAAGAATTATAAGGACGCACGTAGGTAATGAGGCAGCCTTCGAAGAGAAGAGATGCAAAGAGAATCATTCGTTCGATCTACATCTATCTCTTGTGACCTTACGATTTAAATCACAATGCTTTGTCCATGACCAACTTGCATGAACCCAAAGATCCTTCTCGGATCGTAATGGAATAACTGGTATCTTTTTTTTTTCCTCGGTAGTAATGAGATTTCATTCATCACTCAGAAAGGTAAACGGGAAAATGCTCAAGCAAGATTACAAGTCACGGACAACCGGTGAACCTCCTAAGACAAAATATAGGGTGAAAGAACACCAGCAAATTAACACATTACAATTGTAGTTAAGCCCTCTACACCCTCGAACTAAACCTCATGCCGGCTACAAGGATCCCCAGTGAAAACTAGACGGAGATTTCAACTCCATAAATCTTATTCAGTCTCAGGAATGTACTCCAGATTTTCACAATAATTTCTTTAGCAGAGCTAAACAACAGAGGCATTGAACGTACCTCAATGCTATTGGCATACCACATCATCACGAGAAAACAACAACAAAGGCACCTCAAGAGTCTGCACTCCAGCCACCAAAAGGGCTGATGACAGTAATACCTATAGTACTTTATTATATATCATGAGGATATACATTATATATATAGACAAATAAATGTGATGCTACAATTCAGTTGTTGCTTAATAATTGTCAATAGTAAACTAAAGAGTCTTTTACCAAATATGAGTTGGTTTAAACAATTCGGCGTTTGTTCGGCTTAATAAAAATTTCGAATTTTAAGTTCTTGTAAATGTAGAAAATTCATGTCGGAGAGTCAAAACTTTTAGTTGGGCCGACCGGATATTAGGATTCACATCGAAAAAACTAAAGAGTCTTTTAAAAAAATATTTTTGGAAAAAAATCTGTTTGACTTGTTATTGTTTCAGTTAAGGCACAAATCGATGGAAGAATATGTGGCCCCTCCAAATAAATGTCAAGTTGTGGAAATGTCAAAGTCAATAGATTCTCACCACAGAACTGGGGCAAGCCCAATGATGATTTACTCATTGGATTGAAAATAACTTGTCTCCATATTTTATTGGGAATCAGTACCCCCAAACATTAAATAAATAAATAATAAAGTAATGCTTTGGATACATTCTCTGGGTCCTGTTCTTTTCCCATAGTAGTTGGAATCCTTACCACCCAATTATAATCCATCTCCATCGATCAAGATAAATGATAAGAGATCTAGATATATTGATTCCTTCCTTCTTCCCTCTTTCTTCCCTATTCTCTCAGGACTATTCCTTTCTATTGTGGTCCTTCTCTTAATTGCAAGTTGGACCATATCTATACACTATTTTCTTGTCGATGGAAACAACGTATCCTGTGCTCGTACAGACATGTAATAACTGTAACCTACGCTTGCGCAGATAATCGCTTCTTAGAAAAGCAGATAGGTAAAGGTCTCATCATATTTATTGTTTACAGCACTGACGATCTTGTATGAAAGTTGAAAAAAAGAATAAGGTACAATTACTGATATATTAATTAATTGGACGCAAATGGGTCGAACGAGTTTCTAATCAAGGTGTGCTTTGGTTCTAGGTCGAGGGCGAATGTGGCTGAACTGATGAGCCCATTTTTCGGATAGATATTTATTCATTAGGTTGAATGGTGGAGAATTTTATTTTATTTTCCCTCTCTTCCTCTTTTGGGGTTGAAAGGAAATTTCGTAACCAAGGATAGGAATATACGTAGGAAAATTCGGCTTGCGTGAACAGCTGTTATCGTTCTTCAATTGCGATGGATATAAGTCATTTTGCACATATGCATGCATGCAAGCTCGCGATTCTTCTCGTCGTGAATAGGAGATAAATTTGAAGCTATATGGCTATGAATGGAATGCAAATAACGTGACGAATTGATATTTCACTTGTGGCTCATATCCATATGACATGTAACATAAAGTTTACCAGTCGATCTAGGAAAATCTCTTGATGTTATATAACAATACATTGCAAGCAGAGTCTAGTTGGTCATGTGTGTCGATATGTTTATACAAATGCCGGTTCTATGGGCAGTAATTCAAAAGCGATAAGTCGACCGACTGGCTTAAGATTAGGAAGGTTATGAGAGATCGATTGAGAGTAGTTGATGATGAGATTCCATGGTCCTAGGGTTCTTAACGCGCCGGTTGGTCCATTGTCATGACAATTGAGCATTTAGAGTCATACGCAGTTTCCCCATTGATTCTCCGTCACCTTTAGTTGGTAAAGAATGAAGTTTGTCCGCCGCCCAACCGATCCCACAAGAATGTGATCGCACTGAAAGCAAATTCTAACAGACAGCGACAGCAGTTGTTGATTACCTCGTTGGATCCACACCTCAATTTGGCTTTGGGGGCTCTAATAATATAAAGCAAAAAATTTACTGTTCGGTTTCGGAATGATCCCGGCCTTAATTCCTTTACTTACCATCAGATCATACTGATCCCTGTCTTTGTTGATCGGATTTCAATACTGATCCGACTTTTCATGGGTGACTAAGGGATTATCTAAGAAAGGGAGGAGAGATGTTCTCATAAGAACTGGAAGGCATCATTTTATCTGATCAGTTATATATATTGAGCTGAATGCATTATCTAAAAACAGCAAAACACTAGGATTAGGAGGAAGTCTCAAAATGGGAAATGGAGATATCTTACTTAATCTTTATTAGCTATTAAGAATTCCATTTCGTTATATTAGATCCATAAACCTTATAATCGAAAAAAATAATTTCATATGATGTTAGAGCGCATGCTTGAAACATCATGTACATGTTTGTCTCTCATCTAAATAATTTCACGTGGCAGACCTTCAAATAATTAATCCCGTGCTTACATGAAGGGAATATTGACTAATAAATAAATTAAGTTAATTAACTATACATACCCACACGTGCATGCGTTTTTTACACTCGTGTACATATGACACGTGGACTTGAGCATTTGCCCTCACGAACTAATTGCTAGTCGGGTTTCCACTTTTGTGCTCGGATGAGAGGAGGACGAAGATAATTGACAATGAGGCAGGCAGGCTTTCTCTTCAACACACACAAACTAAGTTGACTGGCTCCACATTCAGCCCCAACTAATATGAGGCGCAGCGCACTTGGCTGCCTCAAAACTGGATGCCAGGTAGTGTGAGTTTGCATGGATGCAATATTTGCCTTGATACTATATAAAATTTCCATCGGAACTACATGCGATTCGGATCATCTCCAATTCAATGGTTCGAACTAATAGAATGGTGGTCTCCAACATCTTATATAGTCAAATTCTTCTTTATATTTTTCTACTGAACACAAACGTTCATAACCGTTGGAGTGATGACTCACAACTAACGCCTCTATAATTACCCATAGTTTATGCTTGCTATCTATTCTATTGTACTTATGGGGCACTCTAGCTAGTGGCAACCATCAGTATAAATGTATGCATGTAAGAAAGAGTTGAGATAAAAGTATGTCACACACTCTACGTTCCCGATCCCACATCCAGAGTGATCGATCTAATTGAATACATTTCATCAACATGACAACTTTATAATTATCCAATCGTGTTCATGTGCGTCTTGGAATTGATTAACTGGTCCCCTCTCTGATCACGAATAGATGCAAAGCGTCATGGAAGTGTTTACAGGCTCCCTCGTTGTGGCCCAGCCATTGCTGGTTTTAGGTCTTCTTTTAGTACATGGGCCATTTCTTATGCTTCAAATTAGTCCACGGGCTCGTAAATTGGGACTCCATGAACTCCAGTGATCAAACTGTAATGGGCCTTCCTAGTTGGCCCATGGGAGATGCAGATGAGAACTTTTTTTTTTGGATTTGAGACCCTTTTCATTTACGAACAAGAATATGTACAATGTACGCTTATAGGATTACAACTCAGTTAACTAAGCATTAAAGACATCATTTCATCAAAAAGTAAAAATGCCAAGCAGCAAGTGAGTTTTCTAATTTAGCCTCCAGCTTTGGTATGGATTGGACCCGTAATTTCACTAGTTGTTAGATCATCTGCACTCGCTTTGAGATAGCTATAACCCTCTTCTGATGAGAACATATGAGAAATTCATCGAGCCCAATATCATAAAATACTCAAATGATAAGTTTGTTCATCTTAGTATTGATATCTCGGATACCAATATCCTTTTATTTATGTTTGGTTATACAGTAGTTTCAAATTTTTACATAATTTGTACGTATATTTCCATCGGAAAAAAAATTGTACATGTCATCATATAGTTTTAAACAAAAAAATTAAGCCGGTAGTACATGTAATAACTTCAAATAAAAAAATACATGGAGTTAATTACCATTGAATCAACAATGAGGCTTGAAGAAAAAGTGTAATCAATCAATCAAATAAATACCGAGGCAAACTAGTTAAAATTTCACAGCTATCGGTAATATTTATTAACTTATGGTACGCGTAATAATTAAGTGTCCTCCGAATCGAGGGTAAGTGCCACTACAATAAATTAGCACCATCAATTTCTTTCTCCGACAAGAAGAAAAATGTGAATTTAATTAAAAGATTTGGTTTATATATGTTATATTAATATATCTACTTTCAATGTTGCGTCAGTGTTCATGTGGAACCAATATCACTTCTGGAATAATGAAATTACATTCTCATTGTGTTCACATTTGTTCAGGAAAACCCTAGAGAAATAAATTTTAGAGGTACAAAAACCACATTGTATTTTGAACTCGGAACAAATTAAACCATGTGATTTTTCAAGAGATAATTAATATCATGTAGTTTACTTCGTGAGACATAGGTAATGTTATTGTTGGATTTTTGTTCACTTTTGATAACTTTTCATTTTGTCATTATTTCCCTCAAACTTTCAATTTTTTTTGTCAATTTGACCCTAAAATTTGAGAAAAAAAAAGGAATAAGTTGGGACCGCCGGTCGGCGACCCCGACCCCACCACCAAGGTCGCCAGCAACCATGGAGGTGGGGTCAGGGTCGCCAACTGGCAGGCCTAGCCCCTGAATTGACTGAGATCTCGAGTTTGAAATCTCGATCGATTCGCAGGCTGGGGCCACAAATTAGCGATCCCAACCCTACCCTCGAGATTTTCGACATCCTTTGTGGGTGTCGGTGGCCTCAATAGTGGGGCCGGAGATGCTGACCAGCGGCTCCAACCCATTCCCTTTTTTTTTCGAACTTTAGGATCAAATTACAAAAAGTTAAAAGTTTGAGGATAATAATCACTGCATTAATCTATTAAAAATTCTCTAAAATGTACTTAATAAATTATATAAATTAAATAATATTCCAAACCTGCGCAAGCTTGAATCTAGTAATAAATAAATTTAGAGCGAAGGAAACGTACAAGAAAAGAAAGAGAGCAGATCACCACGTGCAATCACACGTAAGAAGGGATTTGATACATTGGTTTACAGAATATCTCAAAATGTACCAACTTGATGAAAAATATATATGTTTATATTTTTTTATGCATATTTGTAGTTGTACTATATATGTCATAGTCTTCTGTGTTGTATTAATATCTCTTAAATTTATTTTATTATTTATCAAAACAATCTAATATAAGCGAAAATTGCTCCCCTTCGGCGACCTAATCACCTGCTGGGGGTAGTAGGCGGAAGGGAGCCACCTACCTATTTCTTATCTTGCGGGATTTCCCCATCCCACCCTTGTTCTCACCATTAAAGTAAAGCTTGCTACGTCACTGTGTGCTAAGGACCATTAGATATGACAGTGTTGTTACTATCATGAGCATCCTTAAATGTGATCTAAAAGAGTAACAAGTTTCTTGTTATTTAGCGAAAGAGACTTATTATACAGCAGTGGTCTTAATAATACATTTTTTATTATTTAATAAATTTCTTTATGGATAATTACTGTCTTTTTTTTTAATATTGGATATAGCAAGTTTCTTGTTTTTAACAAGAAACGTATTATGTTTTAATTATATTTTAGAGGATAATTTGTTAGTTTGCCATGTGTCACATTTTTATTGGGCTTCAAAAAAGGATCATTTTACGGAAGGAAAATTCTATATTGCCATCATCAAAGGTGCTGGCATGACATGCTCAAATATTTTACTAACAACCAACGTGAGTTGGTTCAAGCGGTTCGGCGCTTGTTCCGCTTAAGCAAGGTCTCGAGTTCGAGTCTTTGTGAATGCAGAAAATTCACGCTGGGAGAGCTTTACCCCTTAGTGGGCCGACCCGGCTCGACTGGATTAGTCGGGGCTCAATTAGGCTTCCAGATACCAGGATTCAGACCGAAAAAAAAAATATTTTACTAACAGTTTAAGTAAAACTAAATGAAAACTTGCATTTTGCGCCAAAAATGTTCTAAGTTTCTTAATTTAAATAATTTAATATTATATTGATAGTAATCATGTTATATTGTCATAATCTGTATTGGGGTTATTGGACTTAGTGATTTTCAAGCTGTCAAAGTGACAATAAATGAGCTTAATAAAGGTTGTTCCCTCTCCACGATCTTGAAAGAATTGTAGCATTTCAGGATAGAACCACATAATCTATAATAAAATTTCAAAAAACAACTGGAAAGTATATATTTGATATTTGAATTGGAGAAAAAGGGAAACATAATCTATGAAATAGGAAAATGAGACATTTAAAAAAAAAATTATTTGTGATTGAATATACATAGATGTAATTATAGATTATAAAAGATAAACCATAATAGATAATATGTATTAATATTCACATATTTATTGGGATGATGTGTAGTTGGAACTTGTATATCCTTAACTTCATAAGTATCATGTCTCAATTTCTAGGTATATTCATGTAACATCACATGATAATAATAAATTTATTTGTGAAATAGTTAAATATTAGAATAAGTAATTTTTATTCCTAATACCAGAGGGAATAAAAATAAAAAAAATTCTACAAAATAATTAACTTTGGACAAAATATTAAAACAATAACTATTATCTAATTTTTCATAATATGTCTTCTCAATGTGATATAGTTGTTTATATCGTGACAAAAACTCTAATAAAACTTTTAGTTATCGATCTAAAAAACTCCTAATGAAATATAAGGAAAAAAATTTGGCCGTCTCTTATATAAATTGTTCTTCTGTAGCTAAGAATCCATCTCATTATATAATTATATGTTTTACACATTTATTAGACAATGTATTTTAAGTATTTGTATATCACTAACTTCATAAGTATCACCTTGATTTCTTAGCATATACATGTCTAGAGCAAAAACGAAATAATCACCCTATTGAAAATATTAAACATCTATCTTTAAAATAGATACTGATAACTCGGTGAAAAACGAGTTAAATGGTCTAATTTTGAGCATTAATTCCATGTTGGGACTTCAAGTAAGTCGTGTCTTATGTTAGTTTTATTAATTTTAGAGTTAATTTGATTTTATTAGATTTGTGTTCGTTTTATCTGTTTCTAATTAGTTAACGGGGTTTATCCTTGAATTTTTGCTATTGATGCTATGATCGGTGTTTTAGGGACAAATATGGAATTTTGAAGAGTTCAACGATCAAGATCGAGGCTTCGATTGATGGAGATGGCAAGGAGAGCGGATCAGTAAAGTTTGCCACGGCAAAATTTGCAATGTGCCATGGCAATTTATGGCAATTTCGAATCTGTATTTCTTGCCATGGCATGAAACTGAAATTTGCCATGGCACGTTTTACCGACTGCGAATTTGAGGGATTTCTATGCTTCCGAGTATTTTGGGCAACTTCAAAGGCCTGAAGACATCTGGAGAAATCTTGGGAGCCACATTTAGAAGACAATATGATGAAGGACTGTGTTTGCTTTATTTTAGGAAATTAACTTTTGAATTTTAGAAAGCAGAATTTTTGTTATCGGGAGAATATCTGAGGATTTCTTTTAAGGATTTTTAGGAGTTATCTCCTATTTATGGGCTGAACAAGAAAGGTGAGTCGGTACCGGAAAAGAAAGGGATATGCGGGAGAACGACAGGAGACAAAGGAGAAGACAGAGACGATCTAAGCCCCAGACCAATCGTGTTTTCTTTCAATTCTTCTTCATTCTTGTGTTCTATTTTTTTTTTTTTTTGAAATTTTGGTTGTTGAACTCTATTTCTATGAGCTAAGTTCATTTCCTAGGATTTCAATGGAACCTAGGGTTTACTTCTAATTCGAGATCTTGCCTCTTTGTTGTTGATTGATTGATGATGTTTATGCTATTTAGTTCTTAATGCCTTCTGATTACTTGATCAACAATTAGACGAACTTTGAAAAAGATTCTAAGTTTAGGCGCGTGATAGGATAGCCTAAGACTAATTCGAGTTGGGAAACAAGATTAATTTATGAGAGGATTAGGAATAATTAATCGCCTCGGTTAGCCAATTAGGGTTTAACAGCAAGAGAAGCAAGCGATCGGATTAGGAATAGCTCTAGGGGAAGTTGTATACTTTAGGTATCTTATCATCGTTGGATTATCATTTTTATTAATTTTCTTGCTTAAATTTAGTTTGTTAAATCACTGAAAATCGATCGTTTGAATAAAAGTTGACTGTTCTAATCCCTGTACCTAGTTTTAGCTTAGATTAATCCTCGTACGAACGATACTCTACTCACTCTTTATTACTTTTTCGATACGTGCAATTGCATGAAACAATTATGTTTATTGCAATAGATACTATCTTAAAGAAAATAAATAAAATTCTTTGAATTCTTAATATCATAGTAAATAATAATACAATAATTCTACTGAAAAGTATTTTGGTTCATATGGCTATAGAAGGATCAAATTGTATTTGACGAAAAAAATAATAATAATAATAATAATAATAATAACCTATAGTGATTGATATCCTGGCAAAACCGTTGATATAAATCTAAATTATTGACTCAAAACCCTAATGGAATATAAGAAAAAATTGGATCATCTTTTGTATAAATTGTTAATAATAATAATAATAATAACAATAATAACAACAACAACAACAACAATAATAATAACAACATAAAGTATTGATATCCTGGCAAAACCCTTCACGTAAATCAAAATTATTGAATCAAAACCCCTAATGGAATATAAGCAAAACATTGGATCCGCTTTTGTATAAATTGTTCTTACATAAAGAAAAACCATCTAGTTGTGAGGTACGTTGATCGAATTCTCTGCCACATGAATCTAGAGCGAGCGTTAGGGAGCTTCGAATAGGGTAGAGAAGAAATGGGAGAAACGACTTTCGTTTAATACTGATTATTGCTTGTCATAGAATTCGTGGAACACTAAACACACATATATAGTCAATTGGAAAGAAATTCTAGATTTAATAAAAGGAGACACAATATTTAAAATTCTATAAAAATATACACGGAATGCAATAAAAATATTTGCATATATGTTGCAATTCTTTTCCATATGTGTGCGTTTGGACTTTGGACGAGTAAAGATAAGATATACATATATAGATAGATATATATGTGTGTTAAACGATACATATGTTATATTCTGAAATACAAATATATAGATATGTTAGACGTATGGATATATCTAATTAGGACAATATATATATATATATATGAAAATATTTTCTAATAAAAGATAATAAAAAATTTCTTTAAATGATGACGTAGTAAAGCGAGAGAACTTCGTTTGTTATTTTTTATGATGTAATTGCGTGAAAATTCAACTTGTAGTTTGTTTGTATATATATATATATATATATATATAGACTCCCTTTAAACTCATGTAATATATAAACAATGTAAGTAAGGACTCACGCCTATGTAATTTAATTAAATATAAGTAATTTGCTAAGAACATAAGTAACCTAACACAATTAATTTTGTTTATTTGATTACATAGAGACTCATGGATTTAATACAATGAAATAGAAAACCTTATTAGCTAAAGGGCGATAGTTTCACTGATTATCGAACCTAGAACTTCTACGCTTGCACAATTATGCTACACTCTCTTTGATAACATAACTAATTTCTTAAAGAGCGATAGTCTCACTGAGTATCGAATCTAGAACTTTTACGCATGCGCAATTGTACTACACTCTCTTTGATAACATAACTAATTTTTTAAAATACGTTGAACTTGAAAGATGTGTAATTTACTTAAAATTAAACTTACTTTACAATAAATTTGAGTAATTCACTTATACGGACGATTGCTCCCCAGACCTTCCTACGAACAGAACTTTATCCCTATATGATATGTGCGTTCTTACCATTCCCCTGCACTTCCCACACACACACACTCTCTCCCTCTCTGCTCAGTCTCACAGCTCAACTTTCTGTACCTGTCAATTTCGTCACTTCGAAGACGAAACTCCCATCAGATATCAAGCGAGAGAGCAGCTATATTGGTGATTGCTGTGCCGAGACGCATGCTGTTTATCGACAGCGAGTGGCAGGAACCTGTCCTGAGGAAGCGGATTCCCATCATTAACCCCACTACCGAGGAAATCATCGGTCGCTCTCTCTCTCTCTCTCTCTCTCTCTGCCCATCTCTTCATGTGCTCTATTTCCATTTTTGGGAAGATCTTGTTCGTTTCCTGTTGACAGTGACACCGCGTGGGGGATTGTCCTGTTTCTTGAGAGTGTCTAATTTGTGATAGTTGACAAGTGATTGCCCAACGTTGTAAAACACTTTCTTTGTAGGATCAAATAAGCAGTCAAATGGTTTTTGATTCTCTACGTACATTGCTTGACTTCTCGATCGATTGAGTTAAGGATAAGAGAAAGTTTCATCTAGTGTGTGATAGAGCTGTCACTTACTAGCAAAAGATTTTGGTGTAGTTTTGTTTGCCCATCTGGTTCTTATTTTGAGTATATATTATATACCATAATGAGGAGATTGTTGGATTCGTATCAGGGGATATTCCAGCTGCTACTGCTGAAGATGTGGAGCTTGCTGTCCGTGCTGCTCGGAGAGCCCTCGCCAGGAACAAGGGAAAAGATTGGTCAACAGCCTCCAGTGCCGTGCGTGCCAAGTATATGAGGGCTATTGCTGCTAAGGTATCATGCATATTCCTAGACCCATTTCTTTCTGTTGTATGGGAGGCCAAAGGCCTAGACCTAGACCCATTTCTGCTTATTAATTTGTTCGTGGTTCTCCAATCGTGTCTCATGAGCAACCCCACGTTAACGGTACTGGATGCATACGTACTTTTGCGTCTAATCATCTGTGCTCCGCTCAAGAATTCGTTTATTCTGAAAGCTTAATTTTTTTTTTTTTGGGTTCGTTCAAGCTGTTATTATTGTTAAAAAGTTTGCTCTAAATCAGATGTTAATGAATAGGAGATCGTGAAGTTTCCGTCATCAGGACTGTCGGCTAATCCCTTTTTTTTTTTCCCCTGGTCATCTCGCCTTTTGGTTTGACCCAAACTATCAGACACTATGATCGTGCCTTCAGCAATTCTGAATTAATCACCTACAGGCAGTTTATCTCATAGCTAATATATGCAATTAACATACCCCTGGTCTTCTGAAAATTAAATCTTGGTTTTGCTATTCAAACGAGTAGAATCAGTTCTTGGCGTGGTTTAATTTTGATGTAGATAAAGGAGCGGAAATCTCAACTGGCTAAACTCGAGGTAATGGATTGTGGGAAGCCTTACGATGAAGCAACATCGGATATGGTAGGCCAACAAGTTTTATTGATCGATTACATAGGCCAAGGCCACTTATGTTAATAGGATATTCAGTTTTGGTGACAATGTATACTAATTAATATACATGTTGACATGTCCAGGATGATGTTGCTGGCTGTTTTGAGTATTATGCTGACCTTGCTGAAGGGTTAGATGCAAAACAGAAGGCTCCTATCTCTTTTCCATCGGAAACATTTAAAAGCCACGTCCTCAAGGAACCCATCGGAGTGGTCGGGTTGATTTCACCATGGTAATGCTGCTTTCCTAAACCTTTCTTAGGAGCAGTACGTAGTTGATTTCATGCCCTTTATTCTTTTTTATTTTTCTTTTCCATTTTTCTCTGATTTATCACATCGAGAAATACCATGCTGATGAAGGAACTATCCTCTCTTGATGGCTACCTGGAAAGTGGCTCCTGCTTTGGCTGCCGGATGTGCTGCAATACTGAAGCCATCCGAGTTGGCATCCGTGTATGTACAAAGTTATATTCTGATCCATTTAATTGCCATCTTCCCATGATGTTTGTATAATTATGTTATCGAACATCAGAACGTGCTTGGAGCTTGCTGATGTTTGTCGAGAGGTGGGTCTTCCTGCTGGTGTTCTCAATATCCTGACGGGGCTAGGTCCAGAAGCTGGAGCTCCCCTGGCATCTCATCCTCATGTCGACAAGGTCAAAACATTTTTCATTTTATAAATTCAGAAGACCCCTCAAGTATGTGATCTATGTCCGGCATTTGTTGCTAATTTGCAAATTATGGTCTCCGCACTATATATCTACAAACAGATTACATTTACAGGAAGTAATGCTACGGGGCACAAGATAATGGCATCTGCAGCTCAACTTGTTAAGGTGAGGCTTCAGTATCAATATTAATTATGACAACTATTTGTGTAACTCTGTCACATGTATATACATACTTGCAGCCAGTATCCTTGGAGCTCGGAGGGAAAAGCCCGATTGTTGTGTTTCAGGATGTTGATCTTGATAGAGGTTAGTGCCCCGAAGATTTTGTGTTTCCACCAGGGATGTGTTGATTGTGAATATTGTGGTGAAAAAGTGCATGGGCAGAGGTATTACATGTTATGCTCACAACTTTGTAATTCATTTTTATGAATCGAACAGCGGCCGAATGGACCATGTTTGGTTGCTTTTGGACGAATGGTCAAATTTGTAGTGCAACATCTCATCTTCTCGTGCAAGTACGTGTATCGCCTCTGTATATTGAGTGGATCAGCCTATTTCACCATATAGTGTGGGAAACTAATGTTAGATTCTTTTGCATATCTATCAGGAAAGCATAGCAGCCGAGTTTCTTGACAGGCTTGTCAAATGGACCAAAAACATCAAAACACTGATCCTTTCGAAGAAGGTTGTAGACTTGGTCCAGTTATCAGCAGGGGGCAGGTTGTGTCCATAATATACTGTGGTCGGCCATGAGTGTGACGTCTTTATTAGCTCTTGAATGAAACTGATACCTCTTTAATTTTTCAGTATGAGAAAATATTGAAGTTTATATCTAGAGCCAAAAGTGAAGGAGCGACCGTTTTATGCGGCGGGGATCAACCCAAGGTATAAACTTTTAGTCTTTTCTCATTCTATCAGCGCTTCATTTTCCTCTCCCTTCTCCAAATCTCTCGACGACCTTTCTGTTTGACATGCCATCAATGCAAATGATCTGCAGCACTTAAATAAGGGATACTTCATCGAACCAACCATCATAACTAATGTCGATAGATCCATGGAGATATGGAGAGAGGAAGTCTTTGGGCCTGTTCTCTGTGTTAAAACATTTAGCACGGAAGAGGAGGCCCTTGAGTTGGCAAATGATTCCCAGTGAGTCGATTTCTTTTCCGATTTAAAATAACATCCATCCTCACCATTCTCTTATCAAATGCACTTTGTGTAATTTCCTTTTTTAATTTTATATTTGGCTCTTTCGTTCACATTTTGAAATTTTACAAACTTTCTACAGGTACGCCTTAGCAGCAGCTGTTATATCAAATGATTTGGAAAGATGTGAGCGGATGACTCGGGTAAGTGACAATTTTTCAAGATTTTTAGCCCCTCACTACATCGAACAAGCAGCGTCTCCCGGTAAACTTGCATGGAAATTTATTTTCATTTTTGGTACGCTATATTGCAGGCCTTTCAGGCGGGCATCGTGTGGGTCAACTGCTCCCAGCCATGCTTCACTTAAAATCCATGGGGAGAAAACAAGCGCAGTGGTTTTGGTCGGGAACTTGGGGAATGGTACCTGATCTGATACTTCTAAAAGCCGCACTCTAGCTATGACCTGCACTTCTCTTCAAATGATGTATGCAGTTACGGTTCGAGCCTGAAAGATGTATCTACTTACTAAGAGGATCTTCTTTTCCGCAGGGGGCTCGAGAACTACTTGACTGTGAAGCAGGTGACACAGTATATCTCAGGTGACCCATGGGGATGGTATCAATCACCTTCAAAGCTGTGAAAATCCTCTGGGGTCAGGTTCGGTAACAGACATTGTGGGAGACATTGCTGTCAGTAACAGACGTGCAGTTATATCGAGAAGTAACGGAAATAAATTAGACCTGTGACTCTTTTTTCTCATATTTGATAGATATATCTGGTTCCTGAATTCTGGTTTCTCTTCGGTTCCTTCAATATTAATCCGTGTTTATGTTCTGGTAAAATCAATTCGATAACTTCGTTGGACCGTAGGGTGTGTATACATCAGTGGGGCTGCCGTTGCATGCTCTTTTAGCATGCTCTATAACTTTCATGGGTATAGTTCGAGATGGACTATCGTCAACAAGTTTATTGACTCGAGGGATCAGAAATCCAGCAGAGCGTAAGAGTGTGGCTCAATTGTCCACCATTCCGAAAAAGATCACTGTGTTTTGTGGAGTAAGATTAATTGGTTAAGTGCATTACTCGCGGATCATTGATTATCCAAAGCCGAAGCCTAACATAGCAATGAATGAATTTGCTAAAGAATTGCGACGAAATCTACAGCAGAAGAGAAGAGCAACTAAAAATACCAAATGATTGGACCCGCCGGTTATGTCCTTTGAGGTGTTAGGTCTACAACATAAAAATATAATCATGGAATTTGAATTATTTCATGTGGTAAGATTTTGTAATTATGTTATTGGAAAGGATTAAATTTCCATTAGGAGTCTCCTTAGAACGAGAAAATTTTAGATGGTTTTACCTCAAATGACGTGGTAAGAAAGAACCAATAAGAATTTTTTAATGAAAAATAATTATGACAGTTATCTGAGTGATTAACACCGAATCCCTAATTTCATGCAATTTGATTGGTAATTTCTCACTCCACGGGGCGAGATACGATCACTCAATAACTTTTCCTTTATAAGAGTTTACGGAGACCACTCGGAGCGCACCACTTCGTAGCGTATCGAATTATTGTCTCTGAACTGCCTTATTAAATAACAAGATTCTTGTTATTTAACAAGTCTTATTGTTTTTTAATATAATAATTAACAAGATACCTCTTATATAATAAGAAAAATAAGATGGCGCATTCTGTTGTAAAAAAACTTGTTAATTTGAATATAACTAAATAGAAAGTTATCTTGCTATATATTTATTATAGAGTCTTGTTATTTTTTAGAGTATTTTAAAATTACACTTTTAAGGAGCATCCTTATCCTAGCAACACTCGTATTGGAAAAGCCCACCCTTAGTCCTCAACATTATGTTTTTTTTTCCCATTTTCATTATAAATTTTAAAAAAATTTGTTCTTAACATTACATATTTTGTTTACTTCAGTCCTGCCATCCATATTTACATTCAAAAATCAGTATCCAATACATTTGCAAAAATATTCGAAAATATTTTTTTAAAAGTACATGGGCTAGTCAACATGCTCGATACTCAATGGAACTTCCCGTGCTTTTTATTAGCTATTAAGATTTATATTTCTTGTACTAGGTCAACGGATCTCCTCTGTAACCGAAAAAGAAAAATAATCCACGGGCTAGTAAATTTGGTCTCCACGAACCCCAGTAAAACCATAATGGGCTTTCCCGGTTGTGGCCCATGGGCCATACAAATGAGAACTTCATGGAGCCCGATATCATAAAATACTCAAATGGCAAGTCCGTTCATCTTAATGATATCTCGGATACCAATGATCCTTTTATGCTCGTCGGTTATACAAAAGTTCAAGATTTGTACATATCTCCACCGAAAAGAAATTGTACATATCACTGAACAAACTTTTAAACAAAAAATTAAGATGGTTGTACATGTAATAACTTCGAAAGGAAAAATACGGGGAGTTAATAACTATTGAATCAACAATCAGGCTTGAAAAAAAAGTGCATTCAATTATATCTTTTAATTTTTAAAAAAATCATTTTCAGTATAATTTTTCTTCAATTGGTCTTCATCTCTGTAGCAAATATTTCCTTTTTTCACTCCCTATACATTCTGCTCGATTTTGCCTTCGTGCTCCCGTTGTATCTCTCTTCTCATTCTCTATTTAGGTTCCACAAATTACAATAAATCTCTTATTCCATTGGACCAAAACAATTCCTATGGAAATTCTGTCTAAATTTTTCCGATAAAATATATATTGTTTTAAAAAACACAACTCATTTTTCATAAAAAAATCAGTTGGAATATATTTATTTTTGTAGGTTTCTTTTAAAACACATAATTTTAAAATATAAAAAGTAATGATATACTTATAAAATAAATATTAAAATAGTACAATAGTATAATAGTATAATAAATAATAAGTGGTCGTTTTGATTCAGAATTAAAGTTATTTTGATTTTGATTTTGATTTTGATTGTGGAAAAAGACAAATGAGATGTAATTATAAATTTGACTTGAGAAATGTGTATTTTTATTGTGTAATGTGTTGAGTTAAAGTTAAAGTTAAAGTTAAAATCAAATTTTTTGGAATCCAAACGGGGTCTAAACGTTGCTAGACAAATAAGGAAGGTACAATTAACTAAGGTGTTGTGTTGTTATTTTAAAAATAATTATGTTGATGAACCGAGTTGGTTTTTTAGTTGCATGACTTGGAATCCAACGCCTAGATAGTCTTCCCAAAACATAAATTTATTTTGTAATTCTATATAGATTTATTGAGACGGCTATATATCTAAACTAAATATAAAAATGTGAAGTTTCCTTACTTTGTTTCTCCACATTTCACCTCCCAAAATATACTCATATATATTTTAATATTCAAAAAATACCCCTTAAAAAAAAAGTTAATTAAAGAGCTCATTCACTGACTATACCGCCTTTTGTCGGCTCCTGTATAAGTGCCCTTTCGCTAGTTAAAGGGTACCTTCTTGCTGACTGACTTCGCCTCTGGAGAATATATACATACATACATACATATATATATATATATACACACACGTGCATACGCACTAGAAAGTCATTTTGTTCCCAAATTTTCTGTTTTTCTTTCAAAAGTAATCTATTATTAAGTTCTTTTTTAATTACCCTCACTAACAATGCATGCAAAAATCATTGTTCATCTTTCCACAGCAACATCCCATTCCCATCCTATCTAAAGAGAGAACGTTGTCGGGCACAAAATACACTCGTAAGTTCTGCATCCAACACCACTTTATTCTATTCTTTATACCCTGTACGTATTGGCAATACATGTCATCCACTCTGGTAATATGCTTTATGAGATCACAAAAGGTGATGTTGCTGTTATTAATCGTTGATTTGGCCCATTTTCGTCGTCTATAATTTGTCTTATTGCTAATTTATTTTGCAATCTCAGTGTGAAGGGTTTTCTCTTCTCATATAACAATAATACTTTTCTTCGTTTATATATTTTCTCAAGGATGCATACATACGTATATGTTTACATATAGAATCGATTCAGTTCAGAAGAATGATAAAGTCTCTCTGGAAACCTTTACGAGCACTTATTTTGCCTCCTTTTTTTTTTTACTGTGTTCTTTACGGGTTTCACTTCTTTTGGCATGTACGAAGATTGAATAGATGATAGTTTCGGTTGCCCTTTTGCGATAAAATCATAATCAATCTCAGTTTACCAATGAGAAAAAATTGTCACAAACAATTAATGGACAAAAAAAGAACGACACCAATCTTGACATCATGATTTCAACTTATCATCTGGTACAAAATAAACTATTTATTTATTTATTTATTATTATTAAAAATTTGAATCAACACCTATGTCTATTCATAAAAGACTATTAAGGGAAAAACTTTCTTAAAAAATTTCCATGCCCCATAGCGATTATATACATATAAATATATATAAGATATTATTTCTCTTGAATTCTTTGGGAAAAATAACCATGAACCATTGCGTCTTTTATTTTCATACTTCCTTCCACCTGTCACAAGATGCGTGCATTCTATTCATACCTTGTCCTTTCCCACCCGACATATCCTTCTTTTACCATAATATGGGGAAAAATAACCATGAACAGTTGTATTTTATATTTTCAACCCTCCTCACACGTGTCAAACGATGTTTCTTTCTATACATACCAATTACCATATAACTATTATTCATTTCTAGCGCTATAACGGTTCCCCATTATTAGGGTAGATGCGTGTATATATATATATATATATATATATATATCAAATTATCGAGTATTTCTTCACCTCTACACAACCTATCTTCAACCAAAACATCACATTTTTGTTTGTCTTCGAGCCTTAACTTAGGTGAGCATCACATATTTTCTCCTTAAAATCAGTGTTATCAGAACTGAATAGGATGGTGGAGCGAAAGGGATATAAGTTCATGGGTTTATGAGTTCAACTGGGGGTTCGATGGGTCGGACCGCACGTTTCATTAAAATAAAATAAATATTCATAAAAAAATTATGATAATTAAAATAGAAGTATAATGATTTCAAAGAAATAGAAGAATAGAGTAAGAAAATATCTATATTTAATATTTCTTACTTCAAAATAAATATTGAATTTTAATAAGTATTTAAAAATAGAGTTAAAAAAATAATAAGGTAGTGGTGGCTTGGTTGGTAACATGTTTATATGTGAAGTAAGAGGCCATGAGTTCAAATTCTTACATAACCTAGCAATTTTTACACTAGAAGAACCAAATAAGAAATCCATAAAACCCATAGAAATGATCAGCTCAATGGAATTTTGCTCAAAATCTGTCCGTTTCAATGGGTCTGACGATTCAATTCTATCACTTGGAGTTTTAGGCAATCGGACCGGACTCGGTGTCGGTTTCCGATCTGACCGATCAAATTGATCGGTTCGGTCCGGTTCTGATAACAATGCTTGAAATTCATAAAATTATCTTCCTGCACCATTTGATAATATTTTTTTGTTGGAAGCCTTTTTCTTTAATTAGTTGGTTCAGAACATGATTGCAAAAGCGTGGCATAGTTGAACCGTTAGTCATCTAACCTTTTTTTCCCCCCTTCAATTCTATCAAATTTCATTATGACTTTTCTATCAAATCCATTATTAGTTCACCATATTGCGCACCTATTTGGTAGAATCCACTCAAAAGAGGGATGGACTTTTTCGGTCTTTAACTTCTGTCGGTATAGCATAGTTTTGTTGTGGTGTTTCTATAAGAACTATATTATTTTCATATCTACCATAGCATGATGTGAACGAACTGTGATGACACTTATTTTGTGCGGCCAACTATGTCGAGCGCTTCTCTGTCCTAATATCGATGTACTTTTCATTCTTCTTCTCCTCTCAAGCCAAAAGTGATGATGGATTTCTTCAACGGGTCACAACTTTTCATTTTCTGTATACATATCTACCTCTTTCATACGTCTTCTACACTTTATACTCCATAAAATGCTATTTTATATTAACTTTTTTTTATCTCAATTTGAAATTGACTAAGTAGTACTTCTTTTAGAGCAAAACACATAAAATTCTTCTGTCCCAGTGGCGCATGAAAATTGATCCTTTTTAAGGGAATCCCAATATATTTAGTTTTATAAAAAAACTAAGAATATTAGAGGATATCCTAAAATTTAGCATTTTATGATACTTTTCTTCTTTATTATATCTAACATTATACAAATATAATATTTTATTTTGATGAAGCAATTTTTAATTTTGTAGTTATAAATGTTAATTTTACTTCTCAAAGGAAAAGTTGACACGTGCAAGGCACGTGCCTATCTCCTAGTGATTCTAAAATAAATGTTATTTTTTACTCACTTTTAGATTATTATATAATTTATATTTCATTCATTTCTAATTGTACTAATTAGAAACATACAAAAACTTATCTCAAACTCATTTCTAGAAACCTATAGAGATGGCAGCAATGAGAAGTCAATTTAAATTTTCGATGTTCTTATTGGAAAATCGTGGTCGCACAATATTAAGGCTTCCCGTTGATCAACAGTGTTCATCATCAATTTATATTGTACCTATATTCTTTGAAGTATGTTCATATACAATCCCAAAAGTCCTTTTAGTTCTACTTCTACTGAGTCCGATAGTGTTATTTTTTCTTTCTTGTGTCGTTATTTTGAAGAAATTATATATACTTATTTCATATCATTAAAATTTTGCATAATCTACTTCATCAATCACATATAATTTTTACTTTTGGTTTTACTTTTTAAAATTTTTCATCTAGTGTTGTTTTGCAGATGATCCTAGAATATATGCTTATAATTTTGCCATACGCTCTTCTTGTATTATATTCATATTATTTCGAGGACTTGATACTGATTTAAGATGATATGCGTTGAGATATAATCTAAAATTTGATTGTTATTAATTATCATGAACTCGAAAGTATAAAGTTTATATGATATCGTTATACTTAGATGGAACTAAAAAAGAATAATGAAATTGTTAATTTATTTTATTTAGTAAACTAGAAAAGTTTTAAAAAATATGTAACTTGTTAGAAGTAATTAGAGTTTGGGGACATAAAATAAATATAGAGCAAAGGAAACGCAACACTAAATTTAGAAAAAAGAAATGAGAGCAGATCACGTGCAATCAACACATAAGAAGGGATCCGTTTCGTGTGTTTACCAAGTATTTGGAAAAGTTTATCAAAAATATATATGTTTATTTTTTATGGATAACATTAAATCTTTAGGAAGTTTATTCATTTAAGTTTTTTCGGTTACAAGAAAATTTCATGCGATTAGTATAATGAAATAAAAATCCTAATAGCTAATAAATGGATACGGACAGTTCCATTGAATATTGAATATGGAATCTCTTAATTACCAGAGGAGAGCGTGCGTCATTGAGCTACAATTTTTTTTAATAGTTTATTCATTTAAGTTACATAATTTTAGTTGTTCTATATATGTCATAGTCTTGTATGTTGTATAAATATTTCCTAAATTATTATGTATTTCTCAAAACAAAGTAATATATTTTATATCGATATGAAATTTAACTTACAAAAACTTAAACCTAACTCAACCCCTATTTGATTATTTTTCAGTAAAAAAAATTAAAAATAGTATTTATATATTTGTTAAATTCCCTTTATGCTGATATACGAATTCTGAGTATTATTAAAATGAAATTTCAATAATACACGTATTACATTGAATTCTTTGAATAAAAGCTAAACATAAAACGAAATAAAAATGAGACATGAAAAAGTTGTATAATTTTTTTTTAGTACGAGAGAGGTCAATGACCTAGTATAATAAAATAAAAATTCTAATAGATAATAAACGGACAATGATAGTCCTACCACGAATATTGATCATGAAATCTCCAGGTTACCATATGAGAGCGTGCTTCACTGCACTACACTCTTTTTGGTAAAAAAATGTATAATTTAGTAATACAATAAATAGTCATTTGCTTCTGTATCCTCCCACCCCACTTGCTTCTATACAAGGAAATAAAAATGAGATGTCGACTTATCGACAAAAAGAAAATGGGAGATGGAAGTGGCAAGAAGCATATTAAATGGAAAAGAAAGTCGAAAGGAGAACTAGGGATTTTTTTATTTTATTCAGCAAAAAAAAATTCAGCAAAAAAAAAAAGTCCAAAGGAGGTATAGGGATTTGGATGCAAGACTTTGTGTGGTATAAAAATATGACATTTTAGCCATTGGTTTTCTTTGAAAACAAAGAATCAGGAAAAGAACATAAATGAACCATACTTGCCCTATCCTCCTATATTACGGTACATTTGGTTCATATTAAAGAACATAGAGAATTTGCTAGAATGTCACACACACCAAATGGTGTGAATGTATTCTTATTTATAGTAGATGGAATGCAATAATTGTGGAAATATATCAAAGATTACACAATATCATAAATATCAAATATTCTTTGATATCCCTAATTGATTTTCTCCATATCATATCCCTCTATTCTCTCCCTAATACTCCCCCGCAAGCACAATAGGGAGGCCGCACGTTGAGCTTGAAACTGATTTTAGCAAATGCAGTGTGAATAGACCCTCCGTAAGAGGACCATTGAGTTGATCGGTCGCCGCCTGATGAAGTGAATTAGAAATGGCTTGGAAAAGCTGGCTTTCACGTCCTTGGCAGTGTAAAAGCTCGTGACCACAAGTAGAATAGGCTGAAAAGGGAAAAAAAATGCAATAACCCAATTTTAAAGGAGATTGGGCGTGAAAGGTTTAGAGGGAAAGGCCAACAGAGAGAAAAGCTGTGAGCATTGGCAAAAGAGAGACTTGAGAAGACGAGGCCGTGACCGGGGTTCGGGACAACAAAAAATTTAAGGAAGGTCGAGCACGACCAGTAGTAGCAGAAAAGATAACTATCGAGATCTGGGGTGGAAGAAATGAGAGAGATTCCGCAGACAAGTCTAGAGAGAGAGAGGAAGGAAAAACTCGAAATTGTGCGACTCAAATCCAATGTTGACTATCGCTGTAGTAGGACAAAAAAATTTGAGGTATTCTTGTCAGTAAGCGGGAGACGGAGACAATCTGCAGGGAGGAGAGATTTATTTCAGACAATCTAAGTAGGCAAGGAAAATGAAGTTTTCCCGAGTAGAACTGTGGAAGAAAGGTAGAGAAATTGGGGTTGACAAGTGCAAAATTGAGGTTGCTGGGCGAGCCCCGGTCATGGCCGGACACGCCCGAGAACGTATTTAGCGGAAGCTTTAATCAGTAGCAGCAGGATCGTCCCGCTCTGCTACCATAAAGAATATAGAGAATTTGCTAGAATTTCACACACACTAAATGGTGTGAATGTATTCTTATTTATAGTAGATGGAATGCAACAATTGTGGAAATATATCAAATATTACACAATATCATAAATATCAAATATTCTTTGATATCCCTAATTGATTTTCTCCATATCATATCCCTCGATTCTCTCCCTAATACATATCAATAGGCCAAGAACGGAATTTCTACTCCTCACAGATTTGCATTTCTCTATTGTTTATCCTCCTCTGATCAGGAATTAAAGGGTAGCACCCCCTATCCTGCATGACAATTCCAGATGCATTCAGAATAAGAAGTCACATTATACATTTACCATCAACTATTGTTTCAATTTTCAAGCTCCACCACTTGTATGTTGCCACCTATCAAGACTTGAAATAGGGCAAAAGCTTGAATCGTTCATTCATTCAATCAGTATATACACATCTAGGTCTGAAGAAATAAAAGGAAAGATGTTCTAGGATATATCTACGGCTAAACTAAGGCTAACCTATGTATAGTATACAAAGATAATTACAAAAACTACAGTAGGAACAAAATATTTCCATAATACTCTCCCTTAAGTTAGAGAATGAGGATTCCAAATTCCTAACTTGTTGAGGAGAAAATGAAACTGATCACGCTCAAGTGCCTTAGTAAATATGTCAGCCAATTGGAAGCGCATAGACACATGCGACGTTACGACAGCTCCAGAGCCCAAATGTTGTCGAATGAAATGGCAATCTATCTCAATGTGTTTGGTGCTCTCATGGAAAACTGGACTAGAGACGATTTAAGGAGCCACTTGATTATCACAGAAGAGACGCATAGGGCTCGCATGATAACACCAAGGGAGTTGAGAAGACTACGAAGCCATAATAGTTCACCAACAGTAGCTGTCATGGCCTGATATTTTGCTTCTGCCAAAGACTTAGAGACGGTTATTTGCTTCTTGGTCTTCCAAGAAATATGGTTTCCTCCCAAAGTAATGAAATAGCCAGTCAAAGAACATTGAGTTATCGAGCAACTGGCCCAATTTGCATCGCAATAGGCTGTCAAAGACAGAGATGTTAGTCTAAGAAAAATACCTTGTCCAGGAGATTGCTTGAGATGCTATAGCATGACCTCATCCCAGTGACCCTGACGAGGATCTTGCAAGAACTGGGATAGAATTTGAATATGATAGCTTAACTTCGGCCTAACGATGGTGAGATATAGCACACTACTGACAAGACAATGGTATTGGCTTGGATCAGAGATAGGATCACCACTGTCTTGATATAATTGGTGTTGTTGCTCCATGAGAAAATAAGTGGGTCGAGAACCTAACATACCAGCCTCAGTAAGAATATCCAAAGCGTATTTCCGTTGATTCAAAAATAGACCAAAGTCGGTGCGAGCAACTTCAATTCCCAAGAAATAGGACAGGGAACCAAGATTTTTAATGTGGAAGCACCGGTGGACATAAGTCTTGAAATGAGCATAGGAGATAGAGTGGGAGCAGTAAGCGAATTAGTCTGAGTCGAGTCATTCAGAGGCGGGGTTAGAGTACAATTAGATTCCCGTGAGAGTTACAGCTCGGGTTGAGCTGAATTTGGTCGGAGTGATGGATGGGGCTTAGACGTAGGCAAAGAGGACGAGCTGGGCTGGTCTAGATTGAGCCTAATGTCTAGACTGAGCTGTGGATGCTATGTATGGACTGGATTGAAGGAAAAGACTGGGCATAAATTGCTCCCACTGAAGGACAGAGCCAAAAGTATCGAAGAATGAAATTCCTTCTCTGTTTGAACCAGAGGATCGCTTAGTACTGAACGAAAACTCTCCAACCTTTCTTTCTAAATGGGTATCTATTTTCTCAAGCATGGCCCAAATTTATCCTTTGGACGAGAGTTGTTGTGTGCATAACAAAGGCATCCAAAGACAGGAATGTAGTGATAATATGGCTTCTTACGAAAGATGAGTTCAAACAGTGTCTTGCCCGACAAGATGCTCGAAGGCGTGAGATTAATAAGATGCGCCGCAGTGGAAATACACTCCCCCCAAAAGTTGATAGGGAGAGAGGCTTGAAACGTGAGAGCCCGAGCTATACTGAGAATAAGGCTGTGTTTGCTCTCAACTCATTCATTTTGTTGAGACGTGTCGATGCGCGAAGTCTAGTGGATGATGTCATTGTCAGAAAAATAGTCTTGGATAACCCGCTCATGAATTCCGATCCATTGTCGCTCCGTACTGTTTTCATTGTTCGGTTGAATTGACTCCTAACCTACTTGTAAAAATTGGTCAGGAAACATTGTGCCTCTGACTTATCACGTAGTAGAAAGACCCACACACCACGACTATAATCATCCACAATCGACAAGAAATACCAAGCACCAGAAATAGAAGAGACCTTATAGGGTCCCCATATGTCACAATGAATCAATTGAAATAGAAATAATGCTTTATTTGAACTGATTGTAAAACTGGAATGCGTCTGTTTTGCCCGACAACAAACGTCACAGAGTTCATTATTACCTGAATGACTCACGAAAATAGAATTATTCTTAAACTAAATACGAGAAGACGGATGCCCCAACCGCATGTGCTAAATGTCGTCACCTTCTGCTCTCATTGCCCATAACCCCTGGAATAATGGTCGACGCAAGAGCCAGACCCCCCCTTCCGCGTTAAGTTCACCCACTCCAATTGTCCTCCCCGAGGTGCGATCCTGAATCAAGCAAATACCAAAGTTGTAATGCACACTACAGTTAAAATTTGGCATGTGCGCACCCGAATTTTAATCTCGTCGGGGCACGTGGTGCGTGCGCCTATGCAACGCGGCTTGGGAGTGTCCACCTTCCCGGGGACGCGCGACCGACGCACGTGAGAAGGAGTCACCATTTGCCATTTTACGACCCGAAGGTCGAGGGCTGGCAAATTACCCGGGTCTAGGGGTACGTGGTACACCTAATTGCTAAGGCATATGGTCTATGAAACCCGAGATTCCGAATTCGGGGGTTCTGTTACGTGCGAGCCTATATCTCGTATGCCCTATCGGTACTCTAGCTTGTCTAGGCTTGCCATTTTAATTTAATTACCACTTAATTAAGTTCCGCTCATCTTACGCATTTTGACATTGTAAATTCGAAGCAATGCTCCGACCGTCCACTCTCTGACCGGGATTCTTACATGAATAAACGTACAACATAAACCCTTACATTGTCCTCTCAAATAAAATACAAATTACAACAACTGAATCCCGATTGGTTTGCGTTCGGTTATTATTCCACTCGTGCTCACCGTGTAGTTTGAAAAGACTGGAATTGAAATTGAGATGCGCACTCAGTGTTAGGGGATTGGACCCCGTGATCTACGGTTAGGGCGTTGGACCCCTATGGATTGTATCCTAAAGGATCAGGCTCGATCCGCATAATAAACAAATGCAATAATGTAACAAAACATGCACAAATAAACAAACAATGGGGTTTTGTTATTATCGAATTTACGTGAATTAACCGATTATTAACCGAGGTATCTTGGCATGCAAATCCTACCCTAAAATAGACAAAGTGGGTACAGGGTGTGTATCGATCAAGGATCGCCTCGGGAAGGTATTTCGCATTTGGCATTATTTTCCAAGAACTTGACGTACGTGACGTCTGTTGTCAAGTCTTGTGTTTGTGGGTTGCTTTTAGGATTGTTCTATGTTGTGACACTACGGTTGTTACAAGTTATTACCGAACATGGATTCCGCTCATAAGTCCTAGAACCTAGTGCCTATCCCGCTATTGCCCGTTTTTGTCTTAGCCAAGTACATAATTAGTCCGGTATTTGTATTTTGAATCAATCCGCCCGAACTAACTACTCGAGACTATGCTAGAATAACAAAAACTCATTGGTCAGATAGAATGGGCTATGCAGATGAATCTGCGCCTGGACAGGTAGCCCATCCCTACCCTGACACCGTAGTGTTTCTCTTATTCTAACCCTATGGGGTGTCGCTAAGTTACAAATAGACGATTTTGCCCTTGAGGTGAAAATTATTTTCGGAAAAGAGAGATTACGCGGTGCGGGCCACCTCGGCCTGTGATCGGCGTTAACCTGTCCCCTGGACCTTCCAGGGTTGTCAAGAACCCTAAAAAGCCAAATGATCGGTTAATCTGTCCAGAAGTGATTTAAGAAGAACTTCCACGCCCCGACCTGAGTTTTCTGAAATCAGGTGAGGCCTCGAGTCAAGACGCGCAAGTCCTTCCTAGACATCCATATCACTTCGAGCCACGTGTCTCGGGTTTGATAAAATTTGCAACTTTTGAGAAGGGCACCAACGCATGTTTGCAACTTATCGACGCGTGCTACCGGTTTATTACCAATTCGTGCAAAATTATTACGGCCGAGTGAGTTAATTAATCGCATGAACGTCCTAATTATCCCGTTAGTGGAATTATTGATTAAATTAATTAATGTTTTGCCAAATGCTCTGAATATTCGGGTTTCAGACCTTCGAACCGATCATTGAGGGACCGTCCGATGCGAATCCTAATTCCCGACCACCTTGGGATTTAAAAATTAATTTTAGGTCGAGTTCGCATAATTAAACTGATTCGTGTGAGGTTTGGATTAAAACGAGAAAATAAAGCGTTTAAATACGGATTAAGAGCACATTATCACGTCAAGCACGACAAACATAAAAATTTACACAATCGATGCCGCCATGATCATGATAAACACATACAAACATACACAAACATAATATTAACGAAATCGATAAAACGGCACCGACTCATGGAAGCAAAAAAATTATGCAAAGAGCACGTATTATCATGTTGTATACGTATAATTACAGAAACAAAATATTTAAACGGGGCATGTATGTTGTCGGTCGGGGATCCAAGTAGGAAAAGGTTGGGTATCTTTAAAAAATGTCCGGGGACTTATTTGAATAATTTTAAAAGAACAAGGACTGATTTGAAAATTCGGCTAAAGTTTCAGTGGACTGATTTGAAAATTCTGGAAAAATTGGGGACTGTGTAAGAATTACTGAAAATGTCCAGGGACTTGTTTGAAACTAATTTAAAATTTCGGGCTGATCTGAAAAGTGACAAAATGCCCAAGGGACTGAACTGAAACAACATGAAAAGTTTTCGATACTGATTTAGAAATCCTGAAACATTCAGGGACTGATTGGAAAATGCTATAAAAGGCTGGGACTTGGCTGAAACGAATTTTAAAATTCGGGACATATCTGAAAAGGGTGAAAAATAGTCCCGGGACTAAACTGAAACAACTTGAAAAGTTCTTTAGAGTGGTTGAAAAATTCTGAAAAATTCTTGGACTGATTAGAAAATGCTAAACAGGGCTAGTACTTGACTGAAACGAATTTTAAAATTCGGTGCAGATCTGAAAAGGGTGGAAAATAGCCCCCGGACTAAACTGAAACAAATTGAAAAGTTCTTTGGAGTGGTTGGAAAATTCTAAAAAATTCAAGGACTGATCGGGAAACATTAAAAATGGCCGGGTCTCGACTGAAATGAATTTTAAAATTCGGAACAGATTTTAAAAATATAAAAATGCATCCTCAGGACTGAAATGAGACAAAATGGAAAGTTCATAAAATGTAGTTCGGGACAAATCCGATGCCCCACGCAACCCAATAACGCTCATTTAACATCATATCTATCCAAACAAACATTAATATTCAGAAATGAAGCCCTAAACATGCCACTAAGTTGAGAATTTACCTAGTTCGGGAAGTTGAGGGGTGTTTCTGTAAAATAAAAAAATTAGAAAAATTAGAAAATTTCGCCGAGGAGTTGGGCTGCTGGGTTGCTGGGCCGAGTTGGGCCGAATGGGCCGGATTGGGCCGCTGCTGGATTGCTCGCTTGGCCGAATGGGCCATTGCTGGTTTAGCTGATGAGGGGGGCGAACGGGGCCGGGCTGGACCCCTGCTGAACCGGGCTGAACGGCTACCGCTGGGCCTAACCGAATGGCTGGGCTGCTGGGCGGTTGGGCTGCTACCTGTGCTGGCCCGGAGAGAAGGAACCGGCGGTTAGCAAAAAAATAACGAAACAAAGGAGGAGAAAGGAGGCGGTTCGGGGCAGCCGAGCGGCTTGGGTGGCAGCGAGAGGCGAGCTGGGGGCTAGATGGGGAGCTGAGGGAGCCGAGGTGAGGGAAAGCGGGAGAGTGTGCTGAGGGAGGCGTGAGAATCGGGATCCGAATTGCGGGTGTTCGGGATCAGGAGCTGTGAGCTTCCGGATTGAACTGTTGGGAAGGGATGTACTCAACCAAACAATAACGCAGCGATTAATCTTCCTCCCCTTCTAGTGTAATCGAGATATGAACTAATCAAATCAACCAACAAGCAGTAAAGTAAAAGAACACCAATAATTTTACGTGGAAAATCCCGATGTGGGGAAAAACCACGGGACCAACTCCGAATCAACGATCCACTATGAATGAAGGTTATACAATGTCTTTCATCAAGGGTAAACCCTTGGATCACCAAACTCAAGAGAAACACTCTCTTGGATCACCCAAATACTAAATTCGTCACCCACACCGGGTGGTTCACAAAATCAGCTGAAACAGCACCTACAGAGCTCAAATAGAAATTCTGACCGTTCAGAAGTTAGCCCCACGTGTTGTGAAGCTGCTGTCAAAATTTCGTCCCAATCGGAGTTCGTTTGATGTCCCAATCGAGGTTTGATCTCCAGCTGCGCGCTGTCCCTGTTTATCCGATTTTTCTCTGTTCTTTTGTTGCTGCTTCTGCTGATCTGCTGCTTCTGTCTGCTGCTGCCGCACGTCCACTGATCTGCAGCTGTTCTGCTGCTATTTATTCCTCAGCTAGTTTGCTGAAATATTAACCCTAACAAAAATGGGTTCTTGGGCCTATTAAAGCCCGATAAAAGCCTAATACAATTTGAGCCCAACTTCCTCCAAATTGGAGAGAAGCCCAACAAACTCCCCCTCCCGACTATTTGGAGGCTTCAAGCATACCGGCTATACTTCGGCAAACATGAAGTTTCTCCCTAGCGAGAGGTTTTGTCATCATATCAGCTCCATTCTCATCAGTGTGCACTTTGTCTAGCTTCACCAGCTTGGACTCCAACACATCTCTAATCCAATGAAGCTTGATATCGATATGCTTCGACCTCGAATGGAAAGTGGGATTCTTGCAAAGATGAATTGCGCTTTGACTATCACAGTGTAGAACATACCTTTCTTGCTTCAAGCTCAACTCCTGCAAAAACTTTTGCAACCACAACATCTCCTTGCAACCTTCAGTCACCGCAATGTATTCGGCTTCCGTTGTAGACAAAGCGATGCACTTTTGAAGCCTTGACTGCCATGAGATAGCTCCCCCTGCAAAAGTCATCAAGTATCCCGAAGTGGATTTCCGGGAATCAATATCTCCTGCCATATCCGCATCCGTATAGCCCACTAACTCCGGCTTACCAGTGCCAAAGTGTAAACACACCTTGGATGCTCCTCTGAGATACCTCAGAATCCACTTAACTGCATTCCAATGCTCTTTCCCCGGATTGGAGAGAAAACGACTAACCACACCAACAGAATGAGCGATATCTGGTCTTGTACAGACCATGGCATACATCAAACTTCCTACAGCTGATGAGTAAGGAACTTTCTTCATCTCTTCTTTCTCCTTCTCACTTGTAGGACATTGCTTCAAGCTAAGTTTGAAATGAGAAGCAAGTGGTGATGAAACTGGTTTAGCATTACCCATGTTGAACCGATCCAAAATCTTCTCGATGTACTTCTCTTGAGAAAGCCAAAGTTTTCCACTTGATCTGTCACGAGAAATATGCATCCCAAGGATCTGCTTTGCCGGTCCCAAATCCTTCATGGCAAAGGACTTGCTGAGCTCTTTCTTCAACTCTGCAATCTTGCTCATATCATGACCGACAAGCAACATATCATCCACATATAACAGTAAAATGATAAAATCACCATCCGAGAATTGTTTCATGAACACACAATGATCTGAAGTTGTCCGTGTGTAGCCATGGCTCAACATGAAAGAGTCAAACTTTTTGTACCACTGCCGAGGTGCTTGCTTAAGCCCATACAAGCTCTTTCTCAGCCTGCACACCAAATGCTCCTTACCTTTAACTCGGAATCCTTCAGGCTGCTCCATATATATTTCTTCCTCCAAGTCACCATGCAGGAAAGCTGTTTTTACATCGAGCTGCTCGATCTCCAAGTTCAGACTAGCTGCCAGTGCGAGAACAACTCGGATCGATGACATCTTGACAACGGGCGAGAAGATCTCCTCGAAGTCAACTCCTTTCTTCTGGTTGAAACCTTTCACTATCAGCCGAGCTTTGTATCGAGGTCGCGAGTTCTCTGTCTTCAACCTGTAGACCCATTTGTTCTTCAATGCTCTCTTACCTTGCGGTAGCTTCACTAGGTCATACGTGTGATTTTCAGACAAGGAGTTCATCTCCTCATTCATCGCCTTCAACCAGTGCTCCTTGTGCTCATGTGCCACAGCTTCATCATAGCACTCAGGTTCTCCCCCGTTAGTCAGTAGCACATACTCATGAGGCGGATATCTTGTAGATGGTCGTCTTATTCTATCAGATTGTCTAGGTAGATCTGCAGGCTCTAACTGTAACCGCGAGCCTGTATCATCCGTAGTCACATCATTATCTACCTGAGGAATCTCACCCCCAGTCGTGGTTTCTTCATACTCACCAGGTACCTCTTCCACTGGATGCTCTACATCAACCGGTACAGGAATAGAGATCTCGTGAGGATTGCCTACTTTGGCCTTCTCTAACTTTTGCAAATCCTCGATTGTCTGGTCCTCAAAGAAGACAACATCCCTGCTCCTGATGATCTTCTTGCTATCAGGGTCCCAAAGCCTGTACCCGAACTCTTCATGTGCATAACCCAAGAAGATGCACTGTTTTGCCTTGGCATCAAGTTTTGATCTTTCATCTCGAGGAATGTGAACAGATGCCCTGCACCCGAAGACTCTGAGATGCTTGTATGATACTTTCTTGCCGGTCCACACCTGCTGGGGTACATCTCCATCAAGTGCAACTGACGGTGTAAGATTAATAAGATCAACCGCTGACCTCATTGCCTCGCCCCAGAAAGGCTTAGACAGTTTCGCCTGAGAAAGCATACAACGAACTCTCTCAACAATTGTGCGGTTCATTCTCTCTACAAGCCCGTTCTGCTGTGGTGTCTTCGGTACCGTCTTCTCAAGTTTGATACCGTGAGTCCTGCAATAGTTCTCGAAAGGACCCCTATACTCACCACCATTATCAGCTCTGACACATTTCAGTTTCATGCCCGTTTCTCTTTCCACTGCTACATGGAAGTTCTTGAAAATCTCAGTCACCTGATCTTTAGTTCTCATAGGGTAAGCCCAAACCTTCCTGGTGTGATCATCTATAAAGGTCACAAAATAGAGAGCACCACCAAGAGATCTATCCGACATGAAACAAACATCAGTATGCACAAGGTCACACCACATGTATACATTAAGAGTAATGTGTATTGGACTGACCCACCATGAGATTGCTACATGGGTTGTTACGTGACTGTCATTAGCATATTTCAAAGTGACTATAGTGTAATGGTCCTTTGACTTGAGGTCACCATAGATTCCTACATGTAATGTCATATACTTTGATACTGTCAAACGCCACTGTAACAGGATGGTTATAAAGACAGTTATTGGGTATACCACAGAGCATGGAGAGGAATGTGAGTGATCAAAATAGAATTTGTCCCTCCTACGAAACGGGAGCGATATCTCACGGCCACTTGGTGGTTAAGTCTAAAAGTGTATGCATACCCAAATGAGTCGATATAACGATATCGAGCTCATTTGTTCTGATAGACTTAACCGGTAAACCAAGAAAGAGAAATATTGAGCCATACAAGGATGTCATCGACCATGCCTTGGGCTCAATAGAGATATAGGGGACAATGGATTATATTACACGGTAATATAGGTCACGAGGTTCGTCGAGAAATTGACTTTCCGATTACTTGAGTAACGGTGATGCATTGCTAGATGCCGCTAACTGTATTGCTAGTTTCACGGGGCGCAACGGAAACGAAAAAGGAACAGAAATTCAAAATTTCCTACCCGTGAAACTAATTCCAAGACCTACTAGAAGAATAAGAGTAAATAAAAGCGTACCTGGAATATTTAAAATTGTCGACCAAGCGTCCCACGCGTGACGCCTCTACCGGTGTCCACACCGACTTTGTCGACGAGTCTTCGAGATCGGCGGTGCTAGCGACCAACACTCGAAAGAAACACCGATGCAACACCCGAAATTTTTAAGACTAATGGACCTAATTTGAGTTGAACAATTCAACCCAAATTATATATATACTTTATATGCATATATATGCACGCACACATATATCAGCACATATAAATATGTGTTGCTTTTATATATAAAAAGTATATGCATATACACACATTATATATATCATATATATTTTTCTATGTACTCTGCCCCCCCTTTTATAAGCAACAGGGGAGGAAGCAATTTAAATCCCTGGCCGATGTGGGATAAGGAAAATCAAAGCTCCAAGTGACATGTGTCCAAGTAAATGTCATTAAACCATTGGCCCATGTGTCACCGCATTAATCGTGCATCAATTTAGTCCATTTAATCTAATAAATCGGGTCTAATTAATCGACAAATTTAATCTCATTAAATATCCGATTAATTAGTCACATCCTAAATCATCTAATCTCTATTAGACGATTTTATTTGTTTCAAAATATCTCGTCAATTTAGTCGTAGTGTGTGACCCTGTAGGTTCCCAATTACGTTGATAGTAATATCAAAATCTCTATTTCAATATTACAAACAGTGAGCGGCATCTAGCAATGCATCACCGTTACTCAAGTAATCGGAAAGTCAATTTCTCGACGAACCTCGTGACCTATATTACCGTGTAATATAATCCATTGTCCCCTATATCTCTATTGAGCCCAAGGCATGGTCGATGACATCCTTGTATGGCTCAATATTTCTCTTTCTTGGTTTACCAGTTAAGTCTATCAGAACAAATGAGCTCGATATCGTTATATCGACTCATTTGGGTATGCATACACTTTTAGACTTAACCACCAAGTGGCCGTGAGATATCGCTCCCGTTTCGTAGGAGGGACAAATTCTATTTTGATCACTCACATTCCTCTCCATGCTCTGTGGTATACCCAATAACTGTCTTTATAACCATCCTGTTACAGTGGCGTTTGACAGTATCAAAGTATATGACATTACATGTAGGAATCTATGGTGACCTCAAGTCAAAGGACCATTACACTATAGTCACTTTGAGATATGCTAATGACAGTCACGTAACAACCCATGTAGCAATCTCATGGTGGGTCAGTCCAATACACATTACTCTTAATGTATACATGTGGTGTGATTTGATATCTCCATATCCATGACCTATGAGACTTGGTCATCAATCAACACTCACACTAGTCTAACCGTATTATCGTTGTCCTAATTAACGATAATACTTTGACTATGGACATTTAGGAATAATGTTCATTAATTATAGGATCTCACAATCAAGTCACACTTGATGCCTATTGAACCTACTATTCCAAGGACATTATTGTGTAAAATCATATTTAGCGCAATCTACACAATAACAGATATGCCTCGTAATATAATGAAATAGATATCATATTACAGAACTGATTATAGATTGCCTCTAGGGCATACACCAATTCCCAACAGGTCAAGTATATGATCGCATCTAGAGGGACGACTTCTAACAAAAGAAACTCTCCTCTGCTTACCAGCTAAACAGTGATCACAAGTGCTCAAGTGCATACCTTTAACGGGCAAAGACTGCTTTCTAGCAAGAATTTGAATACCTTTCTCGCTGATATGTCCGAGTCTCCTGTGCCATAGCTCGATAGGATAATCCTCAGCAACATTAATTTGACCGGAATTGTGTCTGGCACGCAGCCTGTAGAGAGTGTCGGTCTTCTGACCCCGTGCCACAATCAACGAACCCTTGGAGAGCTTCCATCTCCCATTACTAAATTCGTTACTGTAGCCTTCATCATCAAGCTGACCCGTCGAGATTAGGTTAAGGCGAATTTCTGGAACATGCCTCACCTTCTTCAGAAGCAACTTGCAGCCAAGCTCGGTCTCTAGACAGACATCACCAGTACCGACAATCTTGCATGACTGTCCATTTCCCATTCTCACATAACCATAGTCCCCGGTAGTGTAAGATGAGAAGAAATCCCGATGAGGAGTGACATGAAACGAGGCACCTGTATCTGCAACCCAGGTAGAGTCCTGACATGTGAAATTCACATAGGCTTCATCACAAATGATGTAAGTCTCTCCATCAGATGCCACTGCTGTAGTACCTTCTTCCTTCTTGCTCTCACCGTTGCCATTCTGATTTTTCTTCAGAGCTCTACACTCCCTTTTGTAGTGTCCCTCCTTTCCACAGTGATAGCAAGTGACCACTTTCCTCGTCTTCGACTTTGATCTACCCCTCGATTTGCCACGTGAGTTACTATGCTTGGAAGAGAAATTTCTGCTTTGACTTCTCCCCCGTTGTTCAGTAACCAAAGCTTCAGACTGAATGGAAATCCCCGAGCCTTTCCTTCTAGTCTCCTCATTAAATAAACTGTTTGTCACCGTGGCCAACGATAGCTTCCCGTTTGGCGCAGAATTGTTTAATGCAACCACGAGTGTGTCCCAATTATCCGGTAGAGTCCCTAAAAGTAGACAAGCCTGCAACTCATCGGGTAATATTATCTCCAGGTTCGTCAACTGGTTAATAATATCCTGGAAATTACTCATGTGCGCAGCCATATCACCTCCATCCTGAAAACGAAGATGAACCAGCTTCTTCACGAGAAATGCCTTATTTTGCGGTGTCTTCCTCGCATAGAGATTTGTCAATTTATCCCACAAAGCTTTTGCATTTGTCTCCTGGGCAACATTATGATAAATACTATTGTCTATCCACTGCCGAATCAAACCAATAGTCTTCCGATTTGTGCGTTCCCAAGCCTTGTCATCCTTATCTTTGGGTTTCGTGGAATCCCCTTCAATGGGATCGTACAAATCCCTGCAAAATAGAAGATCCTCCATCCGAGACTTCCATATAGAGTAGTTGGTTGCATTCAACTTGAACATAGATCCTGTAGATTCCTCCATCTCGAAAACACCGAAAAACTCAAACTTCTCTAACCCGAGGCTCTGATACCACTTGTTGGGAAGGGATGTACTTAACCAAACAATAACGCAGCGATTAATCTTCCTCCCCTTCTAGTGTAATCGAGATAGGAACTAATCAAATCAACCAACAAGCAGTAAAGTAAAAGAACACCAATAATTTTACGTGGAAAACCCCGATGTGGGGAAAAACCACGGGACCAACTCCGAATCAACGATCCACTATGAATGAAGGTTATACAATGTCTTTCATCAAGGGTAAACCCTTGGATCACCAAACTCAAGAGAAACACTCTCTTGGATCACCCAAATACTAAATTCGTCACCCACACCGGGTGGTTCACAAAATCAGCTGAAACAGCACCTACAGAGCTCGAATAGAAATTCTGACCGTTCAGAAGTTAGCCCCACGTGTTGTGAAGCTGCTGTCAAAATTTCGTCCCAATCGGAGTTCGTTTGATGTCCCGATCGAGGTTTGATCTCCAGCTGCGCGCTGCCCCTGTTTATCCGATTTTTCTCTGTTCTTTTGTTGCTGCTTCTGCTGATCTGCTGCTTCTGTCTGCTGCTGCCGCACGTCCACTGATCTGCAGCTGTTCTGCTGCTATTTATTCCTCAGCTAGTTTGCTGAAATATTAACCCTAACAAAAATGGGTTCTTGGGCCTATTAAAACCCGATAAAAGCCCAATACAATTTGAGCCCAATTTCCTCCAAATTGGAGAGAAGCCCAACATGAACGAGGTCCGAGTTTCCGAGAAAAATCGAGCTGCGGGCCGTGAGCTATGGGAGACCGCGTGTGAGCTGAGGGATTTCTTTTTTCGTGAGCTCCTGGCCGAACTGTGAGCTGCCGAGAGAGAGAGAGTGGATCCGAAAAAGATAATCGAGCTCCCTGTTCAAAGCTCGAGCTGAGAGTCTTTTTTTTGAATGAGCGAGCTCCGAGATTTCTTTCTTCGTTCGTGAGCTGATGGATCCCCGAAAACCGAGCTGCCAGTTTTTCTAGAAAAAAGCTGTGTGTGAGAGAGAGAGAGAGAGATCGCGTGCACGGCGACGTTAGTGTGTTCGAGAAGCTGGCGTGTGCAGAGGGGGTTGGCGTGTGCAGAGGAGGCGGCAGGCTCGGCAGTGAGGGCAGCAGGGGAGCAGGAGAAGAGAAAAAAAGAAAAAAAAAAAAGAAAGAAAAGGGGAGGAGGAAGAACAGGAATGTGGGGGAAAGGGTGAATGGTCATAAGTCGTCAGACTTCTGACCGTTTGACCCCTCTTTTTTTTCGAATTCGACGCGCGTGCAAATTGAAAATTTCGTTTTCTTGATCGAACGTCGGAAAAATAATTCGAGATCGCCATCGTGCTCAAAAAAATTCGTTGATCGATATTATGCAATAAAATCATTTTCAATCTCGAATTTTGTCCCGGATTTTGAAAATTGACGTCAATGTATGCCAAATTCGAAAACGTCCCAAATAATATTATTTTTTAAAAATCATAAATTTGGTGTTAAATTAAGAGAATTTGCTATTTCAAGGAGTCGCGAATACTCGAGTAATTAATTGGAAATACTTCGCTCACGGGTGGCAAAATGACAATTTTGCTCCTTTGGAGCCGATGGACAAAAATTGGGTGCTGACACGGCACATAAAGGACATCATTAATAATCAGATTGACACCAAATGAGACCTTGCCCATGTAAGTAGCTTTAGTTGTTCCATTAGGAACATCAATAGTCGGATCATTATTGATTGGCACAACGTCAAAGAGATTATCTCAGCTACCGGTCATATGTCGTGAGTCTCCCGAATCAATAACCCAATCGAGTTTTAAAGCAGTAGGGACAAAAGTCTCACCACTTAGTCGATTAATCTCACAATCTTCATGAGCAACCATCGGCACAAGTTGATGCAGTTGAGCCATAGATAAATGGGCTAGTTTATTGATGTCTGCGGGCTGAACGACATGGGCTTGGGCTGCTGTATAATTCGATGGGCTGTGGATAAAAGGCTGTTGGGGCTGCTAGTTAGGCCCGTTGTCGGGCCACCATTGCCCACGATTTTGCTGGGCCGATCGCGACTGGAATGGGCTGCCACCTGAAGTGTATCGGCCTGATCCTCCTCCATGCTGTAGCTGCTGTGAAGTCGGGGAGAAGGCACTAGAGTTTCTGCCTCCATCAGACCGGAACTGCCCCGAAAAATTTCCTCTTGGCACCTTCTGATTCGACTAATCAAAACTTGGAAAAACGCGTAGCTGATAACATGTGGCTCTGTAGTGGCCATTTTGTCCACAATAATCACAAAAAGGACAGCACCGAGGTTTGGAATTAACCTTTGCTGGTGGGATTGAAATCGGGGCTGGAGTTTCCACCGATATCACCGTTATTTCTGACCACAAAACCAATTACCTCAGAACAGTAGTCTTTGCCTTGAGAGACGAGGTGTTGAGCCTCATCATGTTCTGCCATGGAGCGAGCTTTATTCGCGTTTGATGGGGGATTCATGCTCAAAAACTGTGAACGAATGGTAGAAAACTCGGGATTGAGTCCGATGAGAAACTAGTGGACCTTCTCCTTCTCCTTATGGGCGGCAATTTGAATACCAACAGCACAGGTGCAAGCGGGCAAGTCGAGATACATATCCAATTCATCCCACAGACTCTTTAATTTGGAGTAATACTCGGAAACAGTTCTCTTCTCTTGTTGCAGCAAACAAGTCTTGCTTTTGAGTTAATGAATTCTCGTCTCATTAACTTGAGAAAAGTGCTCCTTCAAGTCATCCCTAAGGGTCTTCGCATTCTTCGCACCAGCCACCAAATTATGCAGCTCCTCATCTAATTGATTGAAAATCCACGAGACGAGCATCGAGTTACAAGTCGGCCATTGCTCACGGTAAGGCTCTTCTTTTGCCGGTTGATGTATTTTCCCTTCGATGAATCCAATCTTATATTTGGCTTTGAGTGTGATTTGCATCGCCTAGGACCATGTATTGTAGTTCCTTCCATTAAGCTTGCAGGAGATTAACTGCGTGCCGGGATTATCATACGACATGAAAATATCCGCAAGAGGCATAGCAACCGCCGATGACTGAACAAGGTCAGTCCCGAATTGTGTAGGAGGCGGCGATGGTGGAATTAAATCACCCATAACAAAGGCGAGGAGATACTTGGCAGAAAAGACAAATGTAAGAGACGCTCGGTTGAATTCCCGGAAAACATGAGAGTAGATCGAGGCTCGGCTGAGGCCCGCAAGGTATGACTCGGGATGGCCTCAAGATCGATACTCTGATACCATATCAAGACTCGAGACATGGCAAAAGCTTGAATCGTTCATTCATTCAATTTGTATGTATACATCTAGGTCTGAAGAAATAAAAGTAAAGATGTTCTAGGATAGGGAACCGATATCTACGGCTAAACAAAGGCTAACCTATGTATAGTATACAAAGATAATTCCGTAAATTACAATAGGAAAAGAATCTTTCCATAATACCACCTCCGACGTTGCCTCTGTTACGTCCTCTGTTATCGCATTCGGTGAAGCTTTTCCTTTGACAGCGGCGAAAACCTTCTCCAATCATATCGAAGTCGAGAAACTAGATCTGGCCTTGTCATGCTAGATTTGGCCTCAAGGCCGAATTCAGCTTTGTGAAACTCAAGAACCTTCTTGAGGGTCAAGTGCCTCTGAGCCACCTTGTGCCAAGAATGGTTGAAAACCCCTGGGATGTGCTCGCCAGCTCTGAGGAACCCCGACCTAGTGGTCCCAAACCCTGGGTTAGGCAAGCCCACGACTTGGGAGCCCCGAGCTAAATAAACCTTTGTCTCTCTAGCTCGAGGCTCTTGAGCCTTGGGCTCGCCCAACCCAGGGCTTAATAACCTGGGTTAGGGTCATTGAAGCTGGCAAACATATCCCACGGTCGCAAGACAAGGGCAAGCTGGCAATGGGCTTACGGAGGTAGGTCAACTCCAACAAGCATCACATGCTGCGATTTTCTTTTTTAAAATTAATATTTATTATAATAGGGGTATTTTTGGTCTTGCAATTTCTAATTGTGTTGCATTCCTTGTTTTTTAAGATCAATTTTTCTATTCCGACTAACCAAACAAGAAATTTTTTTCAAAATTTCAATTATATTTTCTGTTAATTCTATTATGCGCTAATTACATTCAAGTGAACCAAAGGTGATGTCCACTAAGACAACCTACCTAATTTCTTTCAATATTATTTAATAGGTTTTGATGGAAAATAGGTTAGGTTTGGTACGCCGAAATAGAATGAAATTTTACATAATGAATATAATTATATTGAGAAAAATAGTGATTTTTAGATTGAACTGGATAATATGATGAATCAAATTTGATTAGATGAACTAATATGATATCATTTTATATATCATATGTTTAGATATATAAAACTAAAAGATAATATATGATATATGTAAAATTTAGTAAAAATGATGGAATGAGCATTCCTTAAGTTTTTTTGAAGGAATAACCGTTACATCATGTTGTAAAGGGATTTCTCTCAAAATGGAATTCTCTTTCTAACTCATACAAGTATTTTCATATAAAGAAATAAAGTATAAGGAGGGATTTTCATTCCATTCTAGCATTCTAAACTCCCATACGGCCTATGCATACGCTAGTTAATACGGATTAAACCAGTGTCCTTAACTGAGCTATATTTTTCTAACAGTAATAACAAATCCAAAGCAAATATTGTCAACATTTAGCAGAGAATTGTTTATAACCTTTGATGGTGATTATGTAAATTTTCAAAGATGAAGTGCGTTGAGGGTTGCAAATTAGCTCTGCTTGCTGATGTCGTTGATGACATATATGCTAGCTACAATAGTAATTAGAGACACGAAGAAGCGGTTGGATCCGATCGACTAATTTAAGGATGTCTAGCTAATTATTTATCTGTTTAATCAATTGGTTTAGGTTGTTTCGCTTCTATGGTTTTACTCAACTGTTAAGTCTCTGTGACATTTATCGGCTTTTCCTAAGGAATTTTTTCTCTGATTATATGAGATATTCATGGGTCTAATACAATGAAACATAAATTTTCTAATACCTAAGGGTACAGATAATACCACTACGGAAACCGAATCTAGAACTTCTTTATTACTAGACGAGAGCATGCGTCATTACGCTACACCTTATTTTCGCTGTATCAATTGAATATAATTATGATGACATATGCTTATATAATATCGCCTGCCTTAGCAGTTATTTACACAACTGATTAATTGGAAAGAAATTATTTATTAATTAACTCCTTGCACAAGTTATTTGGTTAATTATATATGTTTCTTGATCGTTTCTTTTTGCTGGATGTGAACGGTTGAAGAGAATCCAGGACATACCTGAGCATATTCCAGTGGTAACAGATGGCTGGCCAAATTCTTGGACGTTTGGATCTATTTCATTTCATGTGAAAGTCGAGCCCAAAACAAGGCTCGAATTCAACTCGAGTCATACTGTGGCAGCTTGTTCGATCAAAAACTTACATGCAATGTCGCGCTATACGTTAACCGACAAGAAAGATCTTCCTCTTCAGGACCTTCTCTTCAGGACTTCGAAAAGGCGCTTTTGGAGAACCAGTGAGCATAATATTATGCATTATATATATTTCACTTCGAATGTGACAGCGTACCAATGTCTTTATTGTCTTAATATTGTCTTTCATCATATTTTGTTCATAAGATTGGAAAAATATTCTTAAAGAATATATATTGCGTTATAAGAAAGCCCATTAGGATAAGTGAATGAAAATTAAGAGGCATAAAAGTTTCATTAACTAGAATCGAATGTGGGACCTCTTTTCAAGTGAAACTTGTGTCACTATACCCAACTCTATTTCTTTATGCAAATAAATATTTCAAACTTAAGCGGCCTTAACTTATCTCTGTCCTTTCCTTATCTCTTCATCCTCTAGAAACAGAAATCCTAACCCAGGCCACCTCACCAGCGAGTCCGGCTTCGGTCGGGCACGTTCGGTGCTACCACCACCGAGATCGAGAAGCTGGGGCCGCCCTCTATCTGCCGGTTGTCTTCGTTCCCAGTGGCTTTCTGTCTTTTCCCTTCTCCCCGTCACTCTTCCTATTCCTCGGACATGATGGCGTAGTAGGTTCCATGTGCTGGTCTTCAACTGAATCAGTTGCGGGTCTAGATGCTCTTTCACAAAGGTCATGATGCTCCACCTACGGCGAGCTCGCGACCTTAGCGATGGCGGGTCTCGGTCCTCAACTCCGATCAAAGATCTTCTAGAGGGCTTTTTCACGTCGGCTTCCATGGCGGGCTCCTTAGTCTTGTTCGCTGCCTCGCCTTGGCCTCATCACGGGCTCTCGATTGCTCTACTCTAAGGCGGAGATGGTGTTGGAGGGCATCCGGTAGGTCGTAACGGCCCTCCTCTACATCGTCTCTGTTCTTTCTCGGGCGTGGCATGTTGGACTTTGTCTTCCACTCTCATCCGGTGGTCGTCCCTTCTCCCACTCCGACTCGTGGCCGGCAATTGCGGCGGTAGAGGCCTTACCGCCTCTTGACTGAGCCAACCAGCCTCCTATTCGCTTGGACCCGACCCGACCTACCCCTTGCGGGTCCTCTCTATTTCGACTGCCCTCTTCTTGCTTTGCCGTTTGGATACCAAATAAAATGGGACGGCTTCTTGGTTTTCAGCTTACCGCTCCAACATCGGTGCCTCTCCCCACCCCCGCTCCCTTCTTGCGTTAAGAATTTTGACCACGACTACTTTATTATGCTCTAGTGATTGGACTATTTTTGGTTTTTAGCGTGTTAGCTAGGGGCTCCTTAAGCCTTCCCCAGTTGTTTTTGTCTATCATGTTACTAAGTGGAGTGGCAGAGGCTGGTTTGCTTGGTAGCCTAGCATCTTCCTCGGAACAGTCCCTGGTCTATGTCGACCGAGATTGCTAAACTATTCTTGTTTTGACTACTGACGTGGTCACTGGTTTGTACCAATCAAGGTTTCCTTAGCGGTTTTAGTTTGATCCTGCCAGCTTAGTTAAGTGCCTTCCCCGGCTCGCCGGATTGGTCGGCAGCCTGGTGTCTTCCTCGGCTTACCGGATTGGTTGACAGCCCTCCCCAGCCTCTGGCTCTGATTCTAATTATTTGTACCATTTCGTGAAGGGCTCCTGGCACACGAGTACAACTCAAGACTCCCCCTGCTTTGCTTTGATATCCAGATCTTTGCAGAACATCGGTAACAAATGGCTGAGTTCTACATGGATATATGGCTTGAGGATCCTTGCCCAGTTTAATCGAGGTCCATGTGTGATGCAGAGGGTTTTGATCGGAATCTCGAATAGCTACTACCCTTGCTTTTCACCTCAATTTCCTCTATGTAATATGTTTGGGAGGGTCTAATTATTCTGATATTGTAAATGATTATTCTTGAGCATTTTCACCTTGTACTCTTGTCATGTACTTTTTACATATTATAAATGAATCCTTCAGGTTCACGAGAAAAAAAAACTTATTAGAGAAAATGTTATTAAAATTTTCACTACAAGTATGTGGGATTTTTAGGATGTTTAACATCTACCACCACATGTTACATTTTGATTTCATATTTAATTTTTATTGGAACCGCAAGAGATTGATTGTAAACCATATCCAACCAAAAAAATGTGAGCTAATTAATAGCAGTAGCAGCTGATCCTTTTATAAACTCAATGATTGTTTTTTAAAAATTTTCCGATATACGATCCCTTAGAAACTTCACAATCGAGTCTTCTAGAAGAAAAGCAAATTAAAATAGGCCACGCATGACAATGCTGTTCCACGATAGAAGGACAAATACAATTAATTATAAGAGCAAACCAAAGATGGTGAGGAATTTTTAAGCATTATCATTTCCAAACAACCCCTCCCAAAAAAAAAATTACAGTTCGAATTCGAGTTTCATGAATAGAAAAAATTAGTTTTATTTCTTAATGAGTTAGCTCGAACTGCGTTAATTGAGTTTTCATTGAGATTTCGGATATAAGACCGCATAAAAAAACTTAATTTAAAATATTATCATTACATTAGACCGGGTGTTAGGAAAAAAAATGATGCTACAACTAACATGGAGATTTTCAGACTCAATTTCAAATAATAATAATTATTATTACTATGGATAGACACACAATAGTCGAAAAACATGCCATTCCGGTATTGAGCTTTGTTATGGGGTTGACGTGCTATTGAATAATGCCAAAGAAAAACTCAAAATGAGTAACCCAAAAACTTTATAATTAAGGAAAGACTTCAAGTTTTCTTTTTTGGGAACAGAGTCTAATACAAAAGCACTTCCATTTAGGGAGGGAGTCAGAAATTTCATCCAAAGAGGCAGTATATAAAACAGTGTTAATATGTATTGAACTATATTTAGCCAACTGAAAGTGAAAAATTAATTTGATATATTCAATATCGCGTAAATTTGATTTTTAAATTTTTACAAATAACAAGAAGGATATATTCGAATTACTGAATTTTTCCCATTTCTATTAAATTTAAGTTAATATTGTTTATAAATATTTAGAGGAGAGGTTCTACGATACATAAAAAAAAGATAATTTCTTCTATTTCCCAAAATTGAAACATAAAATTTTCTCAGTAGACCTTTACAAGGACTTATAAGAAATATAGAGGCAAAATATGAAAATAAGGTATGTGAGGGGGCATTCTTAGTTTTCATGGGGTAAAATTTTCAAAATGTCATATAAATTTCTATATGTATCCGTCAAAGATTGGAAATGATAGAGGGGATGATTCCCCCTGCCCCACAACCCACCCCGACAAAACCAATCCTTACGATTATGGGTTTTTACAGTTCGGTTCTTGGGTTACTCAAGAAAATTGTCCGAAGACATCTGCATTGTTGGAAAAATCGGAAAAAAAATCAACGAAAACTTAAAGTAAGAACAAGCGACCTTTGTTGATTAGTTAAAGCGAAAGGAAATTTAAAAAAAGAGAGGAAACGAGCCGTTTTGAGCCTGAGGAGTGAGGTTTGAAGTGCGAGCACAGAGCATAAGCGACAGTCATTGAGAAGAGAGATGAGGGTTTGCAATTGCACCAGAGAAGCGGAGGAGTGAGGACAATCTAGGTTTTAAAGGGTTTTGATGAGGGCTCACTGATAAGTGGGCTATAGACAAGTTTAGTGGGCTCACTGGGTTGAGCTAAAAATTTTAATTATAATGCGAACTCGGGGCGGGTCGGGGTATTCGAGGTTGTGATTTTGAAACCCATCCCCATAACCGCAAAAGACAGAGGAAACCGAACAATGATCTAATCGAAGAAAATTTAGGGTGGATAAAGGCGGTTCAGATCGAGTTTTCGGGCAATCGAGTTTTTTATCAACCCTATCTCCCGACCCTTACTGCTTCCATCACTGCTTGCATTCATCAATTTGATTTTCATTTGTGAGACTTCACGTGTTCATTTATATCTATTTCTCTTTTCTCTATATACAGGGGTCATAATCGTCCCATATAATCCAAAAGAAAATTTGAAGTGCACCAACCCTCTTCCCGCAAATCTATAGTCTCATGCTATTTTAATTAAAAAAAAGAAAAAAAAAGGAGAATCTATGGATGATCACTTACTGTAATATGGTTAAAAAATGGGAAAGAGACAAATGCAATTTGCCCCGAACTATGGAGTCCTGCTAAGTTTACCTTCCAACCTCTAAGATTTTGCATGATGCCCCCAACCCCTAGGTGAAAAATAAGCATTGTCCCCCTCTCACCAAAATCAGAAAATTTTTTTCTTCCAATTCAAAGGACCGATTTCCAGAATATTTTTCTCTTACGTTAGACCTCCGATTGGAGTGCTCTTGGAGCCTTTAGAAACCTTGTGCTCAATACTACAATTTAAAATCAATCAAAAGCTCGAAACAATAAAAGAATGACATCCAAAAATAAGGTAGATACTCGGATTATCACATAAAATTAAAAAATTAACTATGCAATAACTCTTCAACCACTCAACGAAATTAATTGCTATGCATAATTATAACTTCCTTGAAACCTCTAAAATCTAACCACATAAAAATTTAAGGCCGAAAATAATATATCAAAGGAATCACCCTTACCTAGAGGGAGAAAGTTCGAAATTGAGAATTAGACTCTTAAGATTGTAAGGAATTTATGTGACAATTAATTTTGTTGAGCAGATAAAGAGTTATTGCGTAGTTAATTTTGTGACAAAATCTAAATTTTGACCTCGTTTTTTGATGTTATTCATTATTGTTTAGAGCTTCCGATTAATTCTAAACTATAGTAGCTAGTTCGCACAAGGTTTCCAAAGATACCAAGAGCACCATAATCAGAGGTCTACTACAAGAGAAAGATGTTCTCGAATTTGATCATTTGAATAAGAAGAAGAAAAATCACTGATATCAGTGAGAGGGGCATTGTGCTTATTTTTCACTTTAGTCTGGGGCACCGTGTAAAATTTGAAAGTTGGATAGCAAACCTAAAAGTATCCAGTAGTTTGGGAGCCAAATTACATTTATCTCCATCTGAAATTATTTTTGGTGATATGATTAGAAAGAGCAATATAATATATCTTCTCATTTATCTATTGGGAAGGAAACTCTTGTGCTAACTAGTTATCTAGGAGTGCTTGTCAATTACCTTTGGGAGTTCATTTGTCCCAACATCCACCAACAAGGGTCGGACCGTTATTTTCTGGCGATATAGTTGGGACTTCTATGCCCCGCCTTTGCATTTTTTTAGTTCATTTTTGTTTTTGTACGGAGCCATCGCCCCGTTAATTATCGGAAAAAAAAATCTTTCTCATTTACATAAATCTATATAGTTCACTACCTGCATGCCGATATTCTCATTCACCTACCTGTTACGATGTTATTAATGTTTTCACAGATCATATGATGAGATGTCATGACCAAACAATTTCTGGTCGCATGGAGAATTTCTTAGCGTGTTACAGGTGGATCAGGTGCTTGGCTAGTATTGTTGACGGGGCCAGGACTCACATCACCAATTGATAGCTGCTATAGTGCATGATTACATGTCATGTGGTTCGTGAAGACCACTTCGTTATCTCTTCTAGAAAATGACAAAATTGATCTGTCTACGACATTATATCCGACCAATATTAAAACTACACTATTAACCGAGATGGACCTGCACAATATTAATCCCCCCAGCAAAGGAGATCAAGGAGAAATTCCCAGAGGTGACGGTCCCATCGCCGGCCCTTATCGCCCCCTTGAGACTGCCAAAGTCACGGGTTGCGATGGTGCTGGAAGTTGCGTGACGCTATCACTATCTTATTTAGGCAGCGGTGGCCAGATTTTTCCTAATTCTTTGGAGATATTGTTCGAGATATTGTTCATCCCTTTCTTCCTTTGAACAAAGTTGCAAATCCCAGTGGGGTGGTAGACTAGAGTCTAGAGTCCTAGACTCATCTTCGACCATCTTTCTTCTTATTGCCTTTTTTTTTTTTGCTTTTCAATTTTATCAATTTCATGTTTTTACAATTATTTTTCATGTTTTAAAAATTAAAAATACGTGTTTTAGCGCAAAAGTTAAAGGAAGTTACAAATGGTTATAAATAAAACAATTTTAGTAGCTGCTTTAAAATATGAAAACTTTTGTTTTTTTGTTGCACTAAGGAAAGAGTTTAAAGTGTGGATTTTTTTCCTTAAAATTAATCTTTTTTCTTTAATGAAACGAAAAAAAAAGGGGAAATTGTGGTTTTTCTCTTGTAAAAGAGTAGGAGAAGAGAAAATAAAAGGTACGAGAAGTCCTACTAGCGATTAACCGACTCGGAATCCTCTTACTTCCAAATAAGAATATATACCTGTTCCACTATACTGTTGCTCTTTCTTTGAGTCTTTTTCCCGGGAAATAAAAACCATGCATGTGTCACGGGCTCAGTCTAGGTCAGCCCTTGACAAATGCTTGCGTAAGGACGTACCCCCTTCATCGCGTACGCATATACTTAATTTGCAATTAAATATGTATATGGCTAGCTCATCGCCAATGGGAGCATGATAAACGTGAAGAATTGACATATTGAAACTTCCCGTTCTGAATTGACATACTGTAGACCCCCCCTCAACTTCGCGCTCTTTGGGACTCCATTTCAGTATACTCTACCAACTGGGAACTACCATAGGAAATAAACGTACATACTACACTCGCAGAATATTTGAGAAACCCTAAACTCTGGCTCGTCCATCAGTAGTCGAGGTTTCATCTATATCTGACATACTTTAATCGAACCGATTTTAGTGCACCTTGCAATTTAGGCGTTCTGTGTTCACCATGAATTTGTGAATTACATGCTGCCATAGTTTATCAAAATAGTTTGTAAGCTTAAACGATAACTATTCAATAGTATGATGTCGGCATCAAATGTGAAATCTTATAACGTGTTTGGTTCAAAATATTAGTTGCCCTACATATAAGAAATGTATTTTATACTTCAATTGCACCACGTGGTATCGTGTACCCGGCCAACCGGTATAAGATATATTGTTTGATTATTGTGAGTATAGTGGCGATTGTGTTGTTTCGTGTATTATTACACTCATGAAAATCGCCCAAACTGGCATGCATCACGACGATTGCACTTAAAATAATATTAATTCTCAAGGATCCCATGCATGCATGCATGTATACATGATCTCTCTATGTCATATATGCGCCCCACGCAACACTTCCCTATATAAAGGCCACCAAAACCATAGACTGCTCACCGCATTCAGGACGTCCATTGATATCTTCGAGAGTCATTGTACTACGAGTGTGTCCATTCATTAGCTTTTGCTCTCCTCATTCTCTCTTTTTTCCCTTAGAGCGCCCCGTTTTTGTCAAAGTTGACGAGATAATACACACATCTACATATTATCTTGTCAACTTTATTCCTTTCGGGCTATCGAAGGACATATTGATTGTGTCGTCTGTCGTGTGAGAAAGGAGAAAAATGTCGGCCCTCGAACAGTTCATTGATGATGCCACATTGGTCGCTTCTGCCCCTTCCCTTCCCGTGCCGCCGTTCTGCTTTGGTGCAAAGGCGAAGGTTTTCCCGGACAATGCTGCTGTCGCTAACTATGAGAAATCTGACTGGTCACCATCCCTGTCCTCGACCCTGTACAGGGTTGATGGGTGGGGCCCACCTTACTTCGCCGTCAACTCCTCCGGCAACATCTCCATCCGGCCCCATGGCAAGGAGACAATGCCTTCCCAGGAGATTGACCTCTTGGAGATCGCAAAGAAAGTAACTGAGCCCGTGTCCTCGGGTGGCTTAGGGTTATGCCCGCCTTTCATTGTGCGGTTCCCTGAGATGCTCAAGCATCGGCTCGAGTCCCTGCAGTCGGCTTTTGACTCAGCTATTGCATCTCAGGGCTATGGGGCGCACTACCAAGGAGTATTCCCCGTGAAATGCAATCAAGACAGGTTCATTATTGAGGATATTGTGAAGTTCGGGTCGCCGTTCAGGTTCGGACTGGAAGCCGGTTCAAAACCGGAGCTACTCCTTGCAATGCATTGCCTATGCAAAGGTTCCCCCGAGGCATTGCTGGTTTGCAATGGGTTCAAGGACGCCGAGTACATTTCTCTTGCACTTATCGCAAGGAAGCTTGCTTTCAACACGGTGGTCGTTTTTGAGCAAGAGGAAGAGCTTGACCTAGTGATTGAACTGAGCAAGAAGCTTGACATTAGGCCTGTTGTTGGCGTGCGGGCCAAGCTAAGGACCAGGCACTCAGGCCATTACGGGTCGACCTCAGGTGAGAAGGGCAAGTTTGGGCTTACCACGACGCAGATACTACACATCGTGAAAAAACTCGAGCAAGAAGGGATGCTAGACTGCCTGCAACTGCTGCATTTCCACATTGGTTCCCAGATCCCTACGACTGCAGTTGTTGCTGATGGGGTCTCCGAGGCAGCTCAAATCTATTGTGAACTTGTTAGGCTCGGGGCAAACATGCGAGTTGTAGACATCGGGGGAGGACTTGGCATTGACTATGATGGAAGCAAAGCTTCTGACTCTGATGTTTCCGTTAGCTACACCCTAGAAGAATACACTGAAACCGTTGTCAAAACCCTCCGCTCCATCTGTGACAAAAGATCCGTTACGCATCCAGTGATTTCCAGTGAGAGCGGCCGAGCCACCGTGTCTCATCACACAGTTCTGATCTTTGAGGTGTTCAATTCAAGCTCACGCGATTCAAACGCAGCTGAGTCATCTCTTCTTGAGCAGCAGCGTTTCCTTGATGGCCTTCGAGCAGATGCACGAGCCGAGTACATGAACCTTTTCTCTGCAGCCATGAGGGGTGATAACAACACATGCCTGCACCACGCCAACCAGTTGAAGCAGCACTGCATTCGCCAGTTCAAGCAGGGGGCCTTGTCTATCGAGCAGCTGGCAGCAGTCGATGGGTTGCACCTCATGGTCTCTAAGGCCGCCAGTGAACCCTCGAGCCTTCCTGTGCATACGTACCGCATGAACCTTTCCATATTCACCTCAATTCCCAACTACTGGGGCACGGGACACCTGTTCCCCATAATGCCCATTCACCGGCTAGACCAGAGGCCGACCATGAGAGGGATGCTGTCGGATTTAACCTGCGACAGCGATGGGAAGCTCGCCACCTACATCGGAGGAGAATCTAGCTTGCCTTTGCATGAACTGGATGGGAACAAGAACGGACATTACTACTTGGGTCTTTTCCTAGGAGGGGCCTACGAGGAGGCCCAAGGCCAGATACACAACTTGTTCGGAGCACCCAATGTGGTTCGCGTTGAGTCCGAAGCTGACAACCCCGGTGGTTTCATAATGACTAGTGCACTACTTGGCCCGAACAGCGGGGACCTCCTTCAGGCCATGCGTCACGAGCCCAAGGCCATGGTGGAAGCATTCAGGCGCCGAGCAGAGGAGCTAGGTGCAGTCGGAGGCAACCAAGATGGACTGGTAACTGAGGCTTTGGCGGGCGGGCTTGCACGCTTTGTCAGCAGCTGGCCCTATCTCATGGCGACTTCGACCTGGGGCATGCCTCCTGTCACTGGCAATGGCTTTTTCTGAGAACACGAGATTTCTAATATACCATTATAATCGGTAAAAGTCTTATATAGACTTATATGTATCTGCAGACAATAATTAGCAATTTCCATTAGGAAAATGCTATGTGGAAACATCACCAATGTTATCGTCTTATAGTGGTCTCCTAAGTATGTATTACATTACTGTGCGTCAAGTGAGGGATGCACAGGAGACCATGTCAGTGCTTGAGATCTCATTACTTGTATTGTGTTTGATCTCATTATATGTATTGTGTTTGAATTGTGCGTTTTTTAAAATTTTTTTCTGTAAAATCCTCTCTTCCCCTCCCCCCGGATAGCATAGGAGATGGAATCCCTGGTTAAAGCACCAAATATGAACATTCATAATCCTTCCTGATGATGCACGTTAAACATCCACTTCTCAATAAAATTAAATAAGGTCTCCTTTAATATATCTTAAGATAAAGTTTACGTACATTTGATCAGAAAAAATTTAATTAAAATTAAAATTTCTAGGTTTCTGGAAAATTAATAGTCTATTGTAGAAATTAATTTGCAAGTAACTGTACAAGGAAAAAAAATTTTAGGGGAGTAGATCATTTATCATAACTTATATTGAGAATCGAAGTCCTGTCTCACATTAAAAAAGTAATAGGAAAATCTGGTAAATTAATTGAATTGCGCATCCTAACCTAAATAAGCATTTGTTCAAGAATATGAGATAACCGTACCTGATAAAATAAAGGGATTCCATATATGGCCCCAATTTATTATGATAAGGCCTAATTTTTCGGTTTAAATTATGTGTATTTAAAAGTCTATGTACACTAATAATACAAACTCAAAAATCATGACATAGCATGAGTTGTCATCCCATCCAAAGAAACAAGGAAACTCATATCTCCCTTGCGTACTTGGAGTCTTAAGCTTAGAAGAAAATTAGATTAATACGAGATGCGTCTCAAACTTTACAGATAAGTTGTCATCTGACTCAAACGATATGTTGATATACTCATAAGCTTGGAGTACAAAGGAAGCCTGTGTTCCCTTGTTGATATACTCATAAGCTTGGAATAATAGAGGAGGCGTACAGAAATCTCCAAGAGAGTTATAAAGGTCGGGATTTGAGGCAATTTCATGTGAAAAAATCCAATAAGAAAATATTAGCAATTTTTTTTTTCGGTGGAAGTACATTAGCAAATTTAGAACACGCGATATTCTACATTATTGTGTACATTTAGCTGTAACAAGACGTGCAACAATGCTAACTTTTCGTAAGGAAGACGATCATGCCGGAACAGACTAGAACATTTGCTCAGTGAGGAGGAAACCACTGAAATCAGGAATACACTCGGTCTCAACCACCTCCCAATTTGAAGCATACGGAGAGATCTACCTGAGTACATTCATCAACAAGACGAAGCTCTACATATAATCAAATACCGTGATCACATACGCACATCTAGCTAGGACGACAAGATTACTTGGTTGCTGGTGATGAATTGATAAAAACTGTCAAAAGATGTGTCAAATTGGTGTCTGCAGGCTTACAAGAATAATGTCCTTGCTCTTCATGTCTCTTAAATTAATTCCGCAGTCTATGGCTAGCCATTTCTATACTTTGGTCGATTTAGTTGAGACATGGACCATTTTTCTCATGTTTCCAATTAGTCAGCAGGCTCTCGCCGATTGAAATTCATAAAGCCCAACTAATCCATAGGCAGTGCAAACGGAGAACTATATGAAGCCCAATAACAGAAAACATTCATGTGGCAAGGAAGTTCGGTCATCTCCTCGTGAGATTGCCATCGAAACTCTTATCGGGAGGCCGTGAGAAGTAGTTCCAGTTAATGCGCTGGATCCAGCCTATAGGACCTGCTTGGAGCGTCCCTCAAGAGCGTACGCCTTAGTCGATAAAAATTTCCTTGCATAAAAAGAAAATACTCTAATGTTTGTGGATTCTATTAGGTTTTTCGTTTTTTCCTAATCAAACTAATATAGGCTTCGAACGTCTAACTCTCCTAATGATTTAGCTCTCAGTCTAATCAACCGAAAAGCAAATACTCTGGCTACAAAGTTAGTCATAGGATTACTAAAAAAACAAAAAGCAATTCAATGAGAAGAAAAACAAATTATGGGGAAAATCAATCTTTTTTGTTTTTTTTCCATCCTTACAAAAAAATAATACGGATCACGTTGCATCGATTGAAGTAGTCTAACTGATATTACTATGCAAAGTATAGTACACGATTAATAATGTTCTTATCTTTTTCGGACAATTTCTGTTAATAACGTTTAAATCCCCATTATAATCTATTCTCTGTCAGCATTTGGCGGCAGAAGTATGACATGTCACTGTCGTCTCCCTTTATTTTCACCAAAAAACAGTATATTTAATTAGGGAGGCTTTAGCAAACCGCCGGCAGTATCATATCATCGGCATGCTAAACCGTTAGATCTGACCTTTAAATCCTAGCCGTTGATGCTTTCTACCAGTTCAATAGGTTGTAGGTAATTAATATTTGTTATTTTTTATTTGATTAACCCATGAAACTTCTTGAAGAAGTCTCTCTTTATTAACCCATGAAGCTTGTTGAAGAGTCTCCTTCAACACTAGCTTTGCTTGCAATTCCTCACAGCGGCAATGGCGGAAACCACCAAATCAGATGCTCAAGTCGACATCAATCTAGCCCTTGAGCCTAGAGTCTCCTTCAACTTCATCGACTGCCCCATAAACGAACACAGGGTCCCCTTCTTAAGATAGGAATCATGCCATCGTCGCATCGCTTGAGGGAAAAAAATGGAAAGAAAAAGCATATGCTTCTTCTTCAAACGTCGACCTCATCTCTCTGTATCATTGCCCGACTGAAGTGAAAGAGTTAAGGGATTCCATTTGAGGGTTTTTCTGAATTGGTAGTTTCCTAGCCCGACTGATAAGGGAAGATACATAATCAAAACTATAGGTTTCTGTATAGTCGTCTGTATATCTAGTATGACAATGTAATCTAAGATGCCAGACAGTTAATTGTGCAGTAGTCTATAACATGAGTTGGGTTGTCAATGTATTGAAATTTTTAATTGATTTATATTGAAATCTATAAGTGACCGGCACATTATCACTTATTTTTCTTGTACAATGTGTGCGCATCTTTTGTCCCATATTCATGTCCCCATCTCTTTCTTCTATAGAACTAAATTAGAGGCGTTCATATTTTGTGATAACACTAATTCACCAATGGATAAATAGGCCAATTTGAACTAAATTATCACATCTTGCACTGTAATCATCCTAAAAAGCGAATTTTGAGATAATATTAGTTCAATATGTGATAAATAGGTAAATTTGAACTAAGTTATCACATCCTCGACTTGCGTTATCACGAAACATGTAATTTTGTATAACACTAGTTCAACAAGTGATAAGTTGGTCAATTTGAGCAAAGTTATCACATCTTGAACTAGCGTTATCGCCGAAGATGTGGTTTGTGATAATATTAGTTCAACAAGTGATAAATAGGCCAATTTGAACTAAATTATCACATCTTTAACTTTCGTTATCGTAGAATATGTAGTTCTATAATAACAATTGTTCAACAAGTGGTAAATAACTCTATTTGAACTAAGTTATCACATCTTGAACTGACATTATTGCGGAAAATGCAGTTTTGTAATAATGCTAATTCAACAAGTGATAAATAGGCCTAATTAAACTAAGTTATCACATCTAGAATAGGTGCTATTACAGAAGATGTAGTTTTGTGATAACACTAATTCAGCAATTGATAAATAGGTCAATTTGAATAAAATTATCACATTTTACACTATATCAAATATTATTTCAACAAGTGATAAATAGGAAAATTTGAACTAAGTTATCACATCTTCAACTTGCGTTATAACGAAGTATGTAATTTTGTGATAACACTACTTCAACAAGTTATAAATAGGTCAATTTGACCTAAGTCATCGCATCTAGAACTAGCATTATCGCGGATCTTTGTAATAACACTAGTTCAACTAGTGATAAATATGCTAATTTGAATTAAGTTATCACATCTTTAACTTTTGATATCGCAGAACATATAGTTTTGTAATAACACTTGTTCAACAAGTGGTAAATAACCCTATTTGAACTAACTTATCACATTTTGAACTAGCGTTCTTGCGGAAGATGCAGTTTTGTAATAACACTAGTTCAACAAGTGATAAATAGGCCAAATTATCATATTTGGAACAAGTGTTATTGCAGAAGATATAGTTTTGTGATAACACTAATTCAACAATTGATAAATAGGTCAATTTGAACTAAGCATTCACATTTTGTACGGCAGTTATCCCAAAAAGCGAAGTTTGTGATAATATTAGTTTAACAAATGATAAATAAGAAAATTTGAACTAAGTTATCAAACCTTTCAACTTGTGTTATCACGAAATATGTAATTTAATAATAACACTAGTTCAAGAAGTGATAAATAGATGAATTTGGACTAAGTTATCGCATCTTAAACTAGCGTTATCGCGGAATATGTGGTTTTGTAATAACAATAGTTCAACAAGTGATAAATATGCTAATTTATACTAAGCTGTCACATCTTCAACTTTAGTTATTGGAAAGCTTGTAGTTTTGTAATAACAGTTGTCCAACAAGTGATAAGTAGGTCAATTTGAACTAATTTATCACATCTTTAACTTTCAATATCGTAGAACATGTAGTCCGGTAATAACACTTGTTCAGCAAGTGGTAAATAGCCCTATTTGAACTAAGTTATCGCATCTTTAATTGGCGTTATTGTGAAAGATGTACTTCATCCTTGCGAGGGGTGGTGACTCATCGAAGGGCACCACCTGCCGATGACCTTGCCAGGGGTGGTGGTGCCCTTCGATGAGCCACTACCGGCTCGGCCTGCTTTTCTCTTTTGTTTTGCAATCCCATAAATCTTCTCTTTATGTGTGTCTATATACTTGTCCTAAATTTTTAGAATTTACAGATTTTAGGTTTAGCTATTGAAACAGAAAAAATTCAAATGATGGAAGTGCCTTAGTAAAATATGGTGAAGTTACGCCACATATCCTATGGTTTCACTGATTTTTCAAATATATCTTATACTTTTAAAAATATCAAAAATATCCCATGGTTTACATTATTTTTCCAAATCTATCCCGTCGTTATATCTTCCGTCAACATTTAATGATCTTGTCACTGTGGCCCTTTGCCCGAGATAAATTTGAGAAATAAATTAAAACCATGGGATAGCTTTGAGGAAAAAAAATTAAAACTATAGGATATATTTGAGGGAAAAAATTAAAATCATGTGATAGATTTGGAGCCTACTTACGTTTCATTAACGAAAAATATAACGCCATGATAGATTTAGAAAAAAAATGTAAACCATTGGATACTTTTCATAATTTTAAAAGCATCAGATAGATTTGAAAAAACAATGAAACCATGGGATATATGAGATAAATCCCCTTAAAATATTAACAAATGATACGTCGCGTTTATAGAAAAATAACGTTTTAATCAGAAAGAAAAAAATGTTTCAAATATTTTTGTGCACTTATTCCAAATGAAAATTGAGAAGAAATTAAAAGTATATGTGATTTACAGATTAAAGAAGATTATCAATAATTATTTCATTACTTTCAAGGTAAATTTTTACAAAGAATTAGAATTATAAACAATTAGACAATCTTTTTTTTTTGTTATTTTGTTTTTCTCTCATTTTTCTTTAACACCGTACTCTTTTTGCTCTTGATTAGCATGACTTTAATCCTTCATTTGACTAAGGCCTTGTACATTAATTAATTCTTGCTGATGTTTTATTTTTGCATATTTTAAAATTTATTATATGTGCAATACAACAAGAATAATAAATTATTAATGTACTTAAAATAAATATTTATTACAATTTCTTTTCGATTAAGTATTAGAGTTGAATTTTTTTTCTTCTTTCGTTTCAATTAACTACTTCAAAATTCCAACAAATATATAATAGTTTAGAATTGCAACATTAAAAGATTATACCTTCACTTCTTATATTAACCTTAATTTTTTAAAGGAATATCGACTTAATTTTGGCAAAAAAATTGAATTAATTATTTATAATTTTTTTATATTATCAATTATGTTATACTTAGATAAAAATTATCAATATACATTAATGATATTAAGTAGTTCATATTTATTGATTTGATATCTTTAAACCAACCAATAAAATTATTAATGATGTTATATTTTTTGGATGAAATTTAATTTTTATATAGTTTTTAGCATTTTAAGTATTACGTCTTACCACTTAATGAGAAACCTTTCACGTACAGCGCTCGTGTAGGTTGACTATATATATTTATATGGCAATGCATATTTGGATGGGCTAACTTAATTTCCCTAGCTAGGGCGATGATTAATTTGTCCATTCAGAAACTAATGCTGCGTTTGGTTTTAAAGTAGGATTTTAAAATCAGATTTTGATTTTGAAAAAGAGTGGTATAAATGAGGTTCACCTTTGACTTTGTATGAGTTATTTTGTTTTGTTGTGGAAAAAAAGTGGTATAAATAGGGTCTACTATTTGACTTTGTATGAATTATTTTGTTTTGTTATTGGTAGAATTAGGTTAAAGTTGTGATTTTAAAATCACATTTGCAAACCAAACAAGCCATAAGGGCTCGGGATCGACATAACTACTGTCCACATCAAACATAGGGTTTACTTAGTAGCCACCAATACCATGAGACGAATAAGACATTCAAGCAAGGAATATTAATCTTTCGGACTTAGAGAGAGTAATTGAGAAGACATAATCGAGTATTGTAAAAGACTCGATGTCGACTCCCAATGAAACTTTAATTAGGCGGGCATCTGTACTATACACTTACAGCTCAAGGATAAAAGGTCGTGCATAACGTGAAGGTTTTTTCGACCATCCCTTATTTTAAAAGTAATTAATGTTGAAAGTATAATCATGTACGATCACTACGTGTGAAATAGATATGATGGAAGTTACTCCTCTATCTCGAGTTGTAGTCCTTAAGCCAAATATTATAAGGAGAAATTCTCTACCTGTTATCCAAATGATTGGGGATGAATCAAGGAAGGACTGAAAGTGGCAACGCTCCAACTTAGATTTTTCGCACTCTAATTAAGATAATTTAATTACATATATTTTTGGAATTTTAATAATATTTCTTATATTCGTCCATAAAGAATCTTGCCCTCATAAATCCAAATTCTGGGTCCGTCCTTGCCAACGATTAGTCTTATATTCGTTCAATTAAGCTTACTTAAAATGGTGCCGATTTGAGATCTTATGCTGCCCGATTGATTGGTTGCTGGTGAGTTGCTGGTGAGCACCTAGACGTGAACGATAAAGGATTAATTAGCGATCGTCCAAGCGGCCACGACACTTCTTATAACTCAGATGCCATAGACACGCCATCAGTTAATTATTTCCTCACCCTAACACTCGTGTTTTGCAATTGCTTGAACGATTCTCTAATCCCAGACTTCTTAATTTCGCATGAAATTGATCATGCTATTGTTAATTTAATATTATTTTGCAAGTTGAACCCATCATTTAACGTGCCCAAAGGTCTTTGATCAGTTGAGCTAATGTTGCCCATGACACTTCGCTGAATAATAAGGAGAAATAGCTGTTCTTAGTTGTCAAAAATTATTAAAAAGATTAGGGTTTTCTTTCTTTAATAACCGATCAAAGGATATATATATATATATATTGAAACAATATGAAACAGTTATATATAGTTGGGATATTGACCTTAATTAGTTGTGGTCTCACACTCACATATCTTTTAACTATCAAATTGTTGTTTATTGATTCCACGAAACTTTACGGGTGTGCTGTATTTAATCGAAAATTATCGCAATCTATCGTATAATTGTCCACAAGAAGACAACTATGACTCGCTTAATACCCAGCAAGATTCCTCTTAATTATTTGTTTCTTGTTTTACTTATAACATATGAGAGAAAGTATAATTTTGAATCAACATAAATCGACCTCAAGAAACAACATAAATATCTATATTTATAGAATTACGTCAGTTAGCCAAATTGCTTTTTAGAACTTCATAGGTAAATTTTGTTTATGATGTTGTTGACCGGCTGCACAGGCGAACCTGACTTTGGATCGGGGATAAGTCTTTTATGTGAGAATTCGAAGGGTTTTGTCCAAGAGGATTGTCACAAAGTTGTTATCAGTCTAAGAGTGACTTAGTTTACACTTCAAGACATAGTTCATAGAGGGCCGTTTGGATTCAGAATTAAAGTTACTTTAATTTTGATTTTAATTTTGATTGTGGAAAAGGACAAATGAGATGTAATTATAAATTTGACTTGGGAAACATGTGTTTTTGTTGTGTAGTATGTTGAGTTAAAATTAAAATTAATTTTTTTTAATTGGGAAATGTGTATTTTTGTTGTGTAGTGTGTTGAGTTAAAGTTAAAGTTAAAGTTAAAATCAATGAACTCTGAATCCAAACGGGGCATTACTTTCTTCTCCAGGGAGAAAAAGACAATGGGAAAAAGGAAACCAAAAACAAATTGAAGAACAAGAAGACTATGAATAAGATGCCAAAAGAAGAAAAAGAAAAGTTAATATTTTTTTCTTCCTGAAAAATGATAAAATTGCAGTATATACATAAATATATATATATATATATATATATATATATATACACACACATACATATGGGTGGGCACGGGATGGGGTGTTTTGGTTTTAGGTGCTAACTGTACCAGTCCCAGGATTTCAGGAATAAAATTTTCTTAACCGAAATCAATCCCGTAATCATATGACAATCATAAATCTGTCCCAAAAAATAACCATTTTTTTTTCGATTCGGTTAACCGATTTATCCCGAATTAAGAAAATTAATATTAAAATCTAAATTTATAATGTCTAATTGTTCTACAAGAGCAAACAACACTAAATACAGTGTAAAAAATAAAAACAAGTATGTTTATATAGTAATAAAATTTTTACGAAGTTCTAATTACACAAAAATATCAAAATCCCCATAATTACTCAACAACTCTCAATGTTCTATATAATGACGAGATGATTTTGAGATTTCCTTTCCAACTTTTTCTTTAGAAAAGAGAATGTAGGAATATTTAAACTCAAATCTATAAATAAATATAACAAAATATATAATAATATTATATATATATATATATTAGGGACGGGATGGTTAATCAAGGTTTTTGAAATTAAAAACTATAACCGTCCTGAAACCGAATGATTTGAGAATTTACGAAATGAATTTTTCTGAAAACCGAATAATTCATTTGTTTTTCAGTTTGGTACAGGACGATTATCGCCACGGTTCGGTTATTGGTTATTTTTGCACAGCACTATATATATATATTCGATATATATATATATATATATATATATATCGATATATATATATATATTCGGTGTAAATTCTGGTAATAGAAAGTTTAGCAGACTCTGACTAATCTAATTCAAATATGGGCACATCACCAACGAGTAAAGCAATTGTAACCGTGAGTTTTTATAATTCACAACGCTTGGATGTAAGTCTGATTTTAATAAAAAAATGATACTTTTTTTTTAACAATATGATACCCACTAAGCGGCGATAAAAAGTAGGATAAATATCTCATTAGGATCTATTAAAATAATGAAGAAAAGTCATGATTCAAACAAATTTGACATGAAAAGCACATATTGAAAATGTGAAACTACGCAAATTTGGAGAAGCTTAGGCGTTCTTAGGCTTAAGATTTGCATCTGCTTCTTAGGCGTTCGTCATTCCAACGAGCATTTGTGGTGTCTAATTATTAAGGATAACTTCAATGGATAATAGGCATGTTGTATCATACATAGCAACCGTAGATACTTTTCTATTTCTCATTATTCGTTTTCCTTTCATGTAAAAGGCTTACAGCCTATTTATAATTCTGATTGACATTAATAAAAGTCAAGTTGGAATTGCTCCAAACTTCACATGATATCAGAGCAACAAAGTTCCTGGATCAATTGAAAATTTTTTGACCATCATAATGTCGGATGTGAGTGAGGGTGAGAAAAGTCCAAGGCTGGGCAGAAACTCATCTGCAAACAGAAAGGCAGGGGATGACTCGGGTAAGAGCATGGAAATCCCGCCGGTTTATCGACTCAATTCATCAGACAGCACAGGCGCCCAAATAATCGGCTGCGTGCTTAATGGGGATAATTACCTGACATGGTCACGAGCGATGTTGATCGCTCTACGGGCAGGAAACAAATTGCCCTTCATTGATGGGAGTCTGGAGGCGCCGGAAGTGAACGATCCTCTCCGAGACTGCTGGGAGAGATGCAATTCAACAATCCTGGCGTGGATGTTCAACACCATGGATGTGAGCCTTCAGGCGACGGTCACGTATGCCGTGGACGCTGGAAGTTTGTGGAATGACCTAAAAGAGAGGTATTCGGAGGGAAATCAATCTAGGATTTTCCAAATTAAAACCGATATTTGTCTCTTACGACAGGAAGGATTGAGCATTCGGGAATACTACAGCAAATTGAAGCTGCTGTGGGACGAATTGGAGATTTACCTGGAGCACCCGGGCTGTAGCTGCGGGGCAGGAGTCGCGATGGCAGTGCAGAGGGAGACGGAGAAGTGCTTCTAGTTTCTGATGGGGCTCACCTCCGAATTCAACACGATTCGGTCGACGATTCTGAGCATTGAACCGATGCCAAATTTGAATAAAGTCTACAAAATGGTGGCGAATGAGGAACGGCAACAATCGGTGACGAGAGCTCGAGAATCGGCCCCGGAATCTGCTGTCTTCTTCATCAAAGCAGAAGCAGAGCACGGGCAAGGAAGAATCGGTAGGTTGCAGGGAGAAGCGGGCGAAAGGCCCTCGTGCGAGCACTGTGGAAAATTGGGCCACACCAAAAATACTTGCTGGGCCCTTAATGGGTACCCATCCTGGCATTACAAGTCCAAAGCAAATCCAGGAAGGGGGCCCAGACAGAAACAAGGCAGGCTGAGCAATGGGCCGAAAGCAAAAATGCAAGCCCAGCACGGTCCAGATCGCGCGCATGCAGCCCAGACCGGACAGGGGAGTGGATCACGGGCTGAGAAGTTGGAGGCCCTCCCTGATGACCAATTTAACCGGTTGCTGTCCTTGCTTTCGCATGACACCATAGACCCGAACCGACTAGTCGGTAATGAGTTCAATTTTATAAAATTGCAAAATGAATGGATTTTGGACACAGGAGCATCGAGACACATGACAGGATGCCTCGAAAATTTTTCGAGAACGATTGCAATCAAAGGTGGAGCACCGGTATATATTCCTAATGGGGGCATGGTACAAGCCACCTAAACAGGAAATGTGAAAATTGCTGGCATGATGGAAATTACGGACGTACTTTATGTGCCGACTTTTAATTGCAATTTGATTTCCATTGCACAATTATCGAAGGAAATGGACTGTTACGTGACATTTTATGGTGATCTATGTATTATACAGGACCGCACCTCGAGGAGAACGATTGGAGTGGGGTGAGCTTCAAGGGGGGGTCTATTACCTGAGGCGAGTGGCTACCACACCGCAGACATGCCAGGCAGTCCTTGAGGAATCTAGGGATCTCTGGCACCGGAGGCTTGGTCACCCATCTCGTCTAATAAAATTGCATGGTATTAATTTAGATTTTGGCGAAAGGAGTAATAAGGAGTGTGATGTATGCCTTAGAGCGAAACAGACACGCTCACTTTTTCAATTGAGCATGAATAAAGCTGAGTATCCGTTTCAGTTAATTCATTGTGATTTATGGGGACCATACAGGGTTAAGGCTAGTTGTGGAGCCAATTATTTCTTGACTATTGTTGATGATTTTAGTCGTGGTGTCTGGTATACCTTCTGCGAGAAAAATCTGAAGTTCGACGTTTTATTATTGACTTCTACAATTTGATTAAGAATCAGTTTAATCGCACGATTAAGGTTATTAGAAGTGATAATGGAATGGAATTCTTGTCAAGGGAGATACAAAACTTTTTTCTCTGCACATGGGATTCTACATCAGACTTCTTGTACAGATACACCTCAGCAGAATGGTCGAGTAAAAAGGAAGTATCGGCACATTCTCAACATTGCAAGGGCACTCATGTTCCAAGCCTCATTACCGACACGGTGTTGGGGAGAGTGTGTCTCGACAACAGTCCATTTGATTAATATCACTCCGACGCCTTTACTCGACAACAAAAGTCCACACGAGGTACTTTTTGGTGAACCACCTAATTACTTGAATTTACGGGTTTTTGGGTCACTATGTTATGCATGTATGCGAACCAAGGATAAGTTTAGGCCTAATTCTCGCAAATGTGTATTTATCGGATATCCTCATGGGAAGAAGGGATGGAGACTTTACGATCTGAAAAATAGGGAAATATTGGTATCTAGGGATGTTCAATTTTCCGGAACAGTTTTTCCTTTTGCCACGGAAAATAAGGAATCGAGGCAACAAGGAAAAGGGAGCCCGTTACTTCTGGGCGGAGCTGGGGACAGATATGGAGATGAGCTCAATCTATCCCAGCAGGTTCTGGAAACATCCCAGGCAATGAGTCGAGGCCGAGGAGAAGAAGAAAATAGAGGACCCATGGGATTTTCTGAACTTGACCAAACAAGTACAGATAGGGGTAGAGATTTGGAAGTAAGGGGGAGTGATTCTGGACCGGCCCAAAATGCAGTGGGTCGCATTTCTGAAGAAAAAGGGGGTGATAATTTGGAGACAAATGAAGACCATAAAAGTGGTGAGATGATTTTACGGCGATCTGAACGGATTTCTAGTCATCCAAAACACTTCAAGGACTACGTTGTTCACACTGCTCGCCATAAGACCCTCCTCCCTGACTCACCTACTTCCTCGCACTCCTCAGGTATGTCTTACCCCATTGAGATGTTTATTGATTATTCCAGTATATCTAATCATCACAAGGTATATCTAGCTGCAATTGACTCAGATGCAGAGCCTACATCTTATCGGGAAGCCATTCGGGATCACAGATGGAAGAATGCAATGGCAGAAGAAATTCATGCCCTCAAATTAAATAAGACCTGGACGGTTGAATAACTTCCCACTGGTAAACGACCTATTGGTTGTAAATGGGTGTTTAAAGTGAAGCGTCGATCGGACGGAAGTGTGGAGCGCTATAAGGCACGGCTGGTTGCAAAGGGTTTCACCTACGTTGAGGAGATTGATTTCCATGAGACGTTTGCACCAGTGGCCAAGTTGGTAACTGTGCGATGTCTATTGACAGTTGCAGTAGCAAGAGGATGGATCATTCATCAGATGGACGTAAATAATGCCTTCTTACATGGAGACTTAGAAGAGGAAGTATACATGGAATTACCACCGGGCTTCTCTTCTTCGAAGAAAGGTGATGTATGTAGACTTCGCAAATCTCTATATGGACTTCGTCAGGCATCGAGGAATTGGTTCTCGAAATTCGCTAATGCCCTTCAGTAATATGGGTTCAGTCAATCCGGCGCAGATCATTCCCTCTTCACTCTCTATCAAGGTAACAATTTTCTTGGAGTGCTTGTTTATGTCGATAATCTTATCATAGTGGGGAACAATTCTAGCCACTGTGATTCTTTTAAGAAATATCTGGATAAATGCTTCCGTATTAAGGACTTAGGGCCTCTGAAGTATTTTCTTGGTATTGAAGTCACTAGAATGAATTCTGGAATTTTCCTCAGTCAACGGAAATATGTGCTGGATATCTTGACTGAATGTGGCATGTTGGCATCGCGACCATCGCCTTTTCCTATGGAACAACGTCATCGACTTTCCATGAGTTCTAGTGACTTACTATCGGATCCTGGCAAGTATAGACGGTTGATTGGGAGACTTATCTATCTGACCATTACAAGGCCAGAAATCAGCTATTCCCTACACATCTTAGCTCACTTTTTTTTTCCGGTGTGATAAGGTGAAATCCTTAGCCTATTGGCTGAACTAATTCCTGCTTCGGTGTCTGTTTCCCCGCCAAACTCGGCATTATATTTACATTCTGATGATATAGAAGTGCTTGCAATGAATTCACGTAAAAATTATTAATTTAGATATTTTTCATTATTATATGGCTGAGATTACAAGAGGGGACAAAATTAATTAAGTAGAAATATAAAATAAATGATAACAAAAAAAAAATATGCTGACTTTCCTTTGAGCTGACTTTTGCCTAATATCCACTCAGAATTGTAGGAAGAGAGTGAATGCAGTGGACCAGTGTCTCCAATTACCCGGGTAATTAATTTCTCCACCTGCATGCATGTTCTCAGCTGAGTAACATATTAATTAGTCTCTTATCTGCATCCACAAAAAAAAGGAGAAAAAAATTGAAAAACCAAAAATTCCAGTATGTACTCTCAAAATTGATAAGAAGTAAATGAAAATATGAATCAATATTCTCATATGTTTGTAGACTCGTATTTTTTGGGGATTTATTATTTAGAGAATACGCAAAGATGCAGTATTTCTTGAAAATAATTTATTTTACTGTGTTTGATTTCCGAATAACATTTATTTGTATGAATCTCGATCGATAGCATAATGCAGCCAGGTGCAGCCACGTCCTTATGCAGCAGCGGTCTCCTTGACCATAGGCAAGGGGTTATGACATTGCTATGTATCCACCACCTCATGCGACCTCGCCTTCCATGTTACAATCAGTTGCATTCTGGTTCTGTTCGACTGGTCCATGTTCCCTGGCCAGGGCAGTTGTTGTTTGGTGGTGGTCGCCATGGGATTGTGATCCAGGTGATCGAAATTTATTGCACATGATCTCTAAAAACGAATGACTTAAGAAGTAAAGAATTGTCGAGGCGTTTTCCATAAGGATTAAACATTTATAGATTTACTTTTCCTTGCGAGAGATCCGTAAATTGTACATTAAGAGTAATAAATTCACATTTCTTAAGTACTTTTCACCAATTCCGGTACATAGAACCGAATTAACCTTGGCGTGCCCTAAAACACCACTTAATTATACCGTCCATACATATTAGAATGTGGGTTTAATACTATGGCCCGCAAGAAGGGGCAAAGGGAAGATATGTATGGTATGGCCTCTCTTTTTCCTCTTGCTGCCATGTTTCTTATGAATAGAAATGTCATTGCATCATCAATATGAGTTGGTTTAAATGACTCAACGCTTATTCTCTTTAAGTAATATCTTAGGTTCGAGTCTTATGAATGGAGAAAATCTATACTATGAGACTTTTACTCCTTAGTAGGCCAACTTAGTTCGAACTGGATTAATCGAGACCCGTTAAGCTTCCGAATAATAGGGTATACTCCGAGAAAAAGAAATGTCATTGTGTCCTCATTTATGGTTCCATGAATAATAGCTTCTGAGATCTTATAAACCAAAAGGGACCAATAGCTGTATGAGGCAGATCAGAAAAATAAAAAATATAGTATATCACACGTCGTCGTCTAAAATTACAAGGATTAATTATATAATTGCATTTGTAAAAGTTATAATAATCATTCCTTTATTACAAGCACCATGTGAGGATGTCCTCTTCAATATTCTCACATTGCTTCTCTGAGGTTAGCTTTGCTGAGCAGAAGGGCTCTTTGCTTTTCACATTCTCTGTACAAAATGGGCAATTTGATGGGTGACAAGAGGGTTTGGCAATTCAATTGAGAGGGAAACCAGACCACCGTTCCTGTGTCCAAACTTTTAACATATTCTCACAGCCACTGGTGGAAGAGAATATTTAATTAGGTTCCCCTTAAATATGTATTAATTTGCCCTTAATTTGCCAAGTTTGGTTTCTCTCCTTAATTTGTGTGTTTTATCCTCCAAAAAAAGCTAAATTTGCCCTCCTCATTTGGCAATGCATCTTTAGTATGGTGCTGATTGAAACCTTTGGGTTCTATCGGTAATTTGGCACTGAAAACAGTAATTAGGACTAGGAGACTGTGCTTCTTTAACTTTAAGCGCAAAGTCGTGCCATTCTCGTGGACTTACTTGGATCTTAACGAGTTGTGGCATTTTTTTTTAAAAGAACGTGTTAGATTGGAGGAAATCAGTCTGAGTTTTGAAAAGCGACAAGTCATATAAAATTAATTGTACGTAGCTGCCTTTATTCCACATGTTCTGCAGAAAAATTTGTCTGAAGTAATTACAAGCAGCATACAAATATATCCTCAACCCCCTCATGTAGCCAATGCCCCATGCCTTCATTGATGAAAGCAACTAGCCTGGGCTTTTAACGAGTAATGCATGGGACCCCTCCTTATAATTCCATCAACCGAACCCAATAATACATATGATCATCTGAGAAAAAGACAAATCAATATATTTTTCACGAGTACTCGTGCACAGTTGATTTTTAAAATTGTAATAAGCAGCTTCTAATCCTTATGGACGATGCGGGTAAGGTGCTTCTTGGGCGAATCCTTCTCATAGCAAGTCTTGTCCTCGGGTGGCCTATGCTCATGCTTGCCTTTCATCATTTGGTTCCCTGAGATGCTCAAGCACCGGCTCGAGTCCCTGCAATCGGCTTTCGACTTAGCTGTTGCATCTCAGGGCTTCAGGGCGCTACCATGGGAGTATAAGATGCAACCAGGATGGGGTCATTGTGAAGTTTGGCTCACCGCTTGGGTTTAGGCTTGAAGCGGAGCTACTCCTCACAATGCACTGCCTCTGCAAAGGATCTCACAAGGCGTTTGCTGGTGTGCAAAGGGTTCAAAGACGCATAATACATTTCCCTTGCACTTATTGCAAGGAAGACCGTGTCGTGTTCGAGCAAGAGGAAGAGCTCGACCTAGTGATTGAACTAAGCAAGAAGCTTAACATCAGTGATACAGTAGAAGACGTGGCAAATCGGTATCTGGAGAAAAACAAGTTCTGATGACCCTATTTCAAAGGAAACGGCCTCAGGAGCACAACTCACGGCCTATGGCCGTGAAATGACGAGATTTAAGGCGAATTCTATAGTTTAGGGCCTCAAAAAGGCATTTTACTGTTATTTGAACGTTTTTATAATTTTAGAAATAGTTTATGTCTTTCGTGCAATTTAGGCGTTTTAATTCCTATTTAAGCTTTGTAAAACCCTATGGTTAAAGAGGGTTGTTTTTTATTATCAATAAAAGTTGGAGTTTTCGTGCTCTTTACCCAATTCTTGGATTCGATCCGAGTTGGATGCCAATTACTTAGGTATTCGAAAAATCAATAGGGAGTTGAAGGTCATAGTTCAGGTATTCTAAGGAATCAACGGGTCTGTGACAGGTTACTCATGTATACGCTGCGTCAGTTGGTATCAGAGCTGCGTTTGTTCTTGGATCAACGATGTCGCCCCGAAGAGCAGTTAATCAATGTCGTGCTGCAGAGGAGGACGAGTTGGATCGGAGGATCGAGCAGATCATGCATACCCGATTGGGGGTGGCGTTGGAGTGTAGGTTGGACGTGATGGTGGATAACCTAGCCGAGAGGATGGGAGCGCTGATGGAGGCCCGACAAGAGGTCGATCCTAGGCGCGACCAAGTTCCTAATCCGACTGCAGACTTGGACGATGGCGAGTATGATTCCTTCTCTAATGATGACGAGACTGAGTCTGTTGGGGGAAATCGTAGGAGAGGTCGATTGCAGATTGCAGAACCATATCAGTGGCGATGGGAGACGGGCCTTAGGACCAATATTCCCGAATTCCAAGGGAGTTTGTAGCCGGAAGAGTTTCTGGATTGGCTAGCGATGGTAGAAGAGGTTTTGGAGTTCAAAGGGGTACCTGATGATAAGCGGGTACAGCTCGTGGCGACTCGATTGCGTGGTAGGGCGACGACTTGGTGGCAACAGGTGAAGCTTACCCGTAGTAGAATGGGTAAACCTAAGATCACGTCGTGGGAGAAGATAAATAAAAATAAGAGGGCTGCCTTTCTACCTTATAACTTTCAACGAATTATGTATCAACGCCTGCGGAATTTGAGGCAGGGCGGTAGGTCGGTGGACGATTACACCAACGAGTTCTACCAGTTGGTCGCTCGTAACAAGCTTGAGGAAACCGAGGATCAGCTGGTGGCGAGTTATATTGGCGGGTTGAGAGTGCAGCTACAGGACACGGTCAATTTGTTCGACCATGTTAGCGTGTCTTCCGCCCATCAGAGGGCCCTGATTGTCGAAAGACAGCATAAGTGAGTGGGCAGCGGGGTGACCAGTGGAGGTGTTACCATTGCAGGAACCGGTGGGGTCGACCGAGCTGGCGGTGGTAGTGTTGTTCCTGGATGTTCAACGAGGCCTACCAATATTGGGCCGAGCAGTAGCGGGGCTAAGTGCTTCAAGTGTGGAGAGCCCGGACATCTGTAATTTGAGTGTAGAAAAGGGGAAAGAAGGGCAATGTTTATTGAAGAGGATTCGTCTGATGACGTAGTTTTTATAGAGGGCGGTGGTGGAGAGCCTAACCTCGATGAGGAAGAGGAGATTGTGATAGGGGATGGGGTGCCCAACCTGGTGGTGAGGAGGTCATGTATGACTTCGAGAGCTGCAGACGAAGACTGGCTGCGTAATAACATCTTCCAGTCCACTTGCACCATCGAGAAAAATGTTTGTCGTTTCATGATAGACTCGGGCAGTTGCGAGAATATTGTGTCTGCTGAAGCCGTGTAGAAGTTGGGCCTGCAAACTGAGCCACATCCTAAACCGTATAAGCTGGCATGGCTGAAGAAAGGAGGTGAAATGAGTGTGTCGAAGCGCGCGCTGATTACTTTCTCTATTGGCTCTCGGTATAGGGACTCTGTGTGGTATGATGTTGTTATTATGGAAACGTGTCACTTGTTGTTGGGAAGGCCCTGGCAGTTTGATAGGAGCGTGAGCCATGATGGACGAACCAATAAATACAGCTTCACGCATAAGGGGTTAAAGATTGTATTGGTACCAAACAGGGATAGGGACGCCATGGAGCCCCGACCTGCGAATCAGGTTACCGCAACCAACTTGTTGTCCCTTGCCCGATTTCAGGAGGAGTTACATGAAGTAGAGTTTATGTTTGCTCTCGTGGGCAGGGAGGTTGTGGAGGAGGGCCTTACGTCTTGTGAGTCCTTAATGATTTTAAAAGAATTCCAGGATGTCTTTCCTGAGGAGCTGCCAAATGGTCTACCACCTTTGCGGGACATCCAACACCATATCGACCTTCAGCCTGGTGCGTCCCTTCCGAACAGACCACACTACGGGATGAGCCCGGCTGAGCATGAGGAGTTGAGGAGACAAGTAGAAGAACTGGTATCGAAGGGGTTCATTCGGGAGAGTATGAGCCCGTGTGCTGTCCCGGTGCTTCTAGTGCCCAAGAAGGATGGATCCTGGCATATGTGTGTAGACAGTCGAGCTATCAATAAGATAACAGTCAGGTATCGTTTTCCTATTCCTTGCTTGGATGATCTGCTTGACCAACTGAGTGGTGCCGAGATTTTTACTAAGCTGGACTTGAAGAGCGGCTATCACCAGATTCGGATTCGTGTTGGAGATGAGTGGAAGACCGCATTCAAGACTAAGGAAGGGTTATATGAATGGCTGGTATTGCCATTTGGATTGTCAAATGCACTGAGTACGTTCATGAGAGTGATGAATCAGGTTCTGCAGCCTTTCATTGGCAGGTGCGTGATCGTGTACTTTGATGACATCTTGATCTACAGCGCCAACCCCGAGCAACATCTGACCCACTTGCGTGAATTACTCTCTGTCCTTCGACGTGAGAAACTCTATGCTGCATTGAAGAAGTGTGTTTTTATGAGGTCGGAAGTTCTTTTTCTTGGTTATGTTGTTTCTGTTGACGGGTTGAGAGTTGATTCGTCCAAGGTCGAGGCAGTCAAACAGTGGCCTAGACCTGCAAATATTACCGAAGTCAGGAGCTTCCATGGGTTAGCCACCTTCTACAGGCGGTTTATTCCCCATTTCAACAGCATTATGGCTCCCTTAACTGACTGCATGAAGGGCGGCAGATTCGAGTGGACTGATGGTGCAGAAGTGGTATTCCAGAGGATTAAGGAGCGTTTGACGACCGCCCCGATTCTTGTCTTGCCTGATTTTCAGCAGCCCTTTGAGCTGCATTCTGATGCATCGAAGGTGGGGATTGGAGCAGTCTTGAGCCAGAATAGCAGGCCAATTGCTTTCTTCAGCGAGAAGCTAACGGGGGCGAAAGTGACATACAACACTTACAACGTGGAGTTTTATGCTGCAGTGCAGGCGGTAAAGTATTGGCGACATTATCTTTACCACAAGGAGTTCATTTTTATACCGACCATGAGGCCTTGACGCACCTCCATAGCCAGGATAAGGTGTCAGCCCGTCATGTATCATGGGTGGCTTACCTGGAGCGATTTACTTTCGTGGTAAAGCACAAGAGCGGAGTCACTAATTGCGTTGCTGATGCTCTTAGTCGGAGGCGTAGAGTTATGAGTAGGATGACAGTTGAGGTACCTGGTTTTAGTTCGTTTGCTGAGTTGCTTGAGGTCGACCCCTATTTTTCTGTGGCACTTGCTAGAGTTCGGGCTGGAGAGAGAACGAAGTATGTGTTGCAGGATGATTTTCTTTTCGGGGGTAATCAGCTTTGTATCCCTGACTGTAGTTTGAGGGTCCACATTATTCAGTAGCTACATGGCAAGAGTCATGTGGGGAGAAACATGACCTTGCAGTTGGTCCAGGCATCGTATTTCTGACCTACGATTCGTAAAGAAGTGAAAAAGTACGTGCAGTGCCATAAGGTTTGTCAAGTGTCCAAGGGTACTACAACTAATGTGGAGTTGTACATGCCCCTGCCGATTCCCTCACAGCCATGGGTAGATATTAGTATGGATTTTGTCCTCGGCTTGCCCCGCACCTAGCGAGGCAATGATTCTATATATGTGGTAGTTGACAGGTTTTCCAAGATGACATACTTCATTCCGTGCAAGAAGACCACTGATGCTGTGCTGGTTGCTCAGTTGTATTTTCGGGAGGTATACCATTTGATGGTCTACTCGTCTCTATTGTGTCTGACAGGGACACCCGTTTCCTAAGCCATTTCCGGCGAAGCCTTTGGAAGATGGTGAACACCCAGCTGAACTTCAGTACGGCTTATCACCCGCAGACAAATGGGCAGACAGAGGTGGTTAAAAGGTCCTTGGGCAATATGTTGAGGGGTCTAGTAGGGGAGCACGTGAAGAGCTGGGACCAGAAGTTGAGTCAGGCAGAGTTTGCGCATAATCACGCTGTTAATCGCAGCATCGGTTTCAGTCCCTTCCAGGTGGTGTACTTCGTTACTCCTAGAGGTCCCCTTGATTTGTTACCCGTGCCGGATAAGACCAAGATCCATGGAAAGGCAACTAACTTCGTTCACGGGCTGCAAGAGATTCATGAGGATGTGCAGAATAATTTGGAGAAGGCTACCATGAGATACAAGACTGTTGCTGACCAAAGGAGAAGGCATGTGGAGTTTGAAGTTGACAATTTTGTTTGGATGGTCCTTACCAAGGATCGATTTTTTGTTGGTGACTACCACAAGCTCGATGCGAAAAAGATTGGTCCTGTGGAGGTCGTTGAGAAGATCAATCCGAACGCCTATCGGCTTAAACTTCCCAGCCGTATTCGTACTGCCGATGTGTTTAATGTGAAACACCTGATTCTTTACACAGGTGATAGCTCAGATGATTACGATTTGAGGGCGAATTCTCTCCACCTAGGGGAGAATGATGCCGCAGAAGACGTGGCAAATTTGTACATGGAGAAAAACAGGTTCTGACGACCCTATTTTGAAGGAAACGGCTTCAAGAGCACAACTCACGGCCTTTGGCCATGAAATGACAAGATTTAAGGTGAATTCCATCGTTTAAGGCCTCAAAATGGCATTTTACTGTTATTTGAGTGTTTTTAGAAATAGTTTATGTCTTTCGTGCAATTTAGGCGTTTTAATTCCTATTTAAGCTTTATAAAACCCTAGGGTTAAAGAGGGTTGTTTTTTATTATCAATAAAAATTGGAACTTTCGTGCTCTTTACCCAATTATAGGATTCAATTTGAGTTGGATGCCAATTACCTAGGTATTCAAAGAATCAATAGGTGGTTGAAGGTCGTAGTTTCGGTATTTTGCGGAATCAATAGGTCTGTGACAAGTTACTCGTGTGTACGTTACGTCAATCAGGCCCGTTGTTGGTGTGCGGGCCAAGCTGAGGACTAGGCACGTTGGCCATTGCGGGTCAACTTCGGGGGAGAAGGGTAAGTTTGGGCTTACTATAACGCAAATATTACGCATCGTAAAAATGCTTGAACAAGCAGGGATGTCAGACTACCTCTAGCTGTTGCATTTCCACATTGGCTAGCAGATCCCAACAACTACTTTGGTTGCCGATGGGGTCTTTGAAGCTGCTCAAATTTATTGTGAACTCGCAAGTCTTGGAGCAAACATGCGAGTAATCGATGTCGGTTGAGAAATTGGCATTGATTGTGATGGAACCAAAGCCTCTGACTCCGATGTTTCAGTCAGCTACACCCTAGATGAATATGTCGTAACCATTGTTGAGACCCTCCGCTTCATTTGTGACCAAAAGTTTGCTAAGCACCAAGCGATTTGCAGTGACAGTGGTCGAGCGACTGTCTCTCACCACTCTGTTATGATCTTCGAGGTGTTCTCTTCCAGCTCGCATGATCCACACACTGTTGAGTCGATTCTTTTTGAAACATCGGAGTCAGAGGCTTTGGTTCCATCATAGTCAATGACAATTCCTCCATCGACATCTATTACTCGCATGTTTGCTCTAAGCCTTATGAGTAACACAATGGCAACCAACAAAGTTGTTGGGATCTGCGAGCCAATGTGGAAATGCAGCAGCTGGGGGCAGTCTAACATCCCTGCTTGTTCAAGCTTTTTCACAATGCGTAATATCTGCGTTGTAGTAAGCCTGAACTTACCCTTATCCCCGAAGTTGACCAGCAATGGCCCGCGTGCCTGGTCCTCAGCTTGGCCCGCACGTGAATGATGGGCCTGATGTTGAGCTTCTTGCTCAATTCGATCACTAGGTCGAGCTCTTCCTGTTGCTCGAACATGACCAAGGTTTTAAAAGCAATCTTCCTCGCGATAAGTGCAAGGGAAATGTATTATGTGTCTTCGAACCAACTGCACACTAGTAATGCCTCGGGAGATCCTTTGCAGAGGCAGTGCATTGTGAGGAGTAGCTCCGCTTTTGAGCCAGCTTCGAGTCCTGATGCTGCAGAAAACGTGGCAAATCGGTACCTCGAGAAAAACAGGTTCTGACGACCCTATCTCGAGGGATACGACTTCCAAAGCACAACTCACTACTTTTGGCTGTGAAAAGATGAGATTTAGACCAAATTCCATCATTTAGGGTCTCAAACGGGTATTTTTATGTTATTTGGGTGTTTTTGCAATTTTAGAAAAAGTTTATGTCTTTCATGTAATTTAGCCGTTTTATATCCTATTTATGCAATGTAAAACCCTAGGGTTAAACAATTGTCTTTTTGATCATTCAATAAAATTTGGAGCTACCGTGCTTTTTGCCCATTCTCGGATTCGATTCGAATTGGATGCCAATTTCCTAGGAATTTGAAGAACCAACAGGGATTGAAAGTCGTAGTTCCGGTATTCTGCGGAATCAACGGGTCTGTCACAGGTTGTTCACATGTACGCTGCGTCAAGCCCCAACCTAAACGGCAACCCAAACTTCGGTTTCTTATTAGTTTTCTTCGCCTGTCATATTAGTGTTAATCTTGTTACCCAAGTAATGACAATGCGATGATATGATGAACGAGAATTGAGCAGCAACTGAATCAAAGGAAACATGGTCCGAATGCTAATAATCGAAATAATTAACCGAGATAAAATTCGAGTTACTTCTACGTGCTTTTTTCGGGTTCCCAGGAACTCATCTCGTGAAGTTGATCACGTACCGATCCAGCTGCAAGATCGAACAAAGAAAGTTACGGCTTATGGATCCCCACTACGTAATTGAGCAGGAACCAAGCACGATCTACAGGACAAGAACCGACTCACGATCTCTAACGGGAACACAATCACACACTAATAATTCTCTCTCGGTTGCTCCGCCTGTCTGCACGCCACATGCATGCATGCTGCCACACAGAGCTCTCTCTCTCGCTTGTATATTCATTCCAATTCCTCTGCAGCTCTGTACATACACGCCCGAATAGACATGCATACATACAAAATATGTGCAACACTTATTGCTTGCACGAGTGCTGAAAAATATTTCCATTAATCCCCGATTAATGGCCATGGAATAATGACACAAGTTACACGAGATTAAATCTCTTGCAACGGTCAATTTGAATGCTGGTCAAATTCCGCATTCAATCCACGAGAGAGTCGGGTTCTGAACTCGGGTCAGGTTCTTCATGGGCGGACCAAATATCCTTTAAACCAAATATACTCCCTGTCTTTCAGCTTGTCTTGTACTTTAGTATTGCCGAACTTTGTAATCTATATCTCAAAGCTGTGATAAACACGAGTACCAACCTTTGGGCTGGTTCGAGTGGGCCTCAGCCCACGGAAGATCGGCCCAAAAGTTGCAGCCCGTACTCCTAGCTAGACCTCAATTTAAGATGAAAGCTTGAGGGATAGCATTTCTTGCTAGCCCTTAGGCCCGCGGATGTGGGATTACTCTATTGAAACCCAATATCGAGAATCAAACTCAAAATCCCATGGTACTGTGACGGAGTAAAACGCCATTGCCACTAAAGCCCATTCCTCTTAAATCTCACATCTTTGCCAGTATCTACAAGTGCATAGAAAGCAACCTCCCTTTTCGTCCGATACCTATCTCTTGGTTTTTTCATGTAACCGGAAACACTATCTTTGTAAGTATCCATAAGTGCATAGAAAGTAATATTATCGTCCAATGTTCATCTTTTGGTTTCTTCATGTAATCAGATAACAATGTAAAAGGTTATACTCAACTCAACAAAGTTCATGTCAACTAACTTCTGCCAAATACTAGCGCTTTGTTGTCGAGTTGCTTATGTAAAACCAAAACTGCCGGAAACCAAAGCCAGCATGACATTGACTGTCCATTAATTCAAAGCCGCAGGTCATTCATTCGTGAATTAAGCAACGACTAAGATTGGTTAAAAAGCAGCCACTTTGGTCGTCCTTTTTGCCTCTTTCATCTTGTGTCATGTGAGAAAAGGCAGCAATTATAGCGTCCATTGCAAAGTCATTTCCCCATCTTCCTTCACTTCCTTTGCCTTTTGTCGATAGAAGTCAAATTTTGGGAATTATCCAAAATTGGAAATTCCTATATCCCAATGTAATAGGAGCACTCATAAGAAAGGAATGACATCTCTTTCATTAATTTTCCTAATTTGGCCATTGACTTTTGCTTGTTTAATTGGCAATTTATATAAATTTAACCCAATTTTTTTATTAGGGGGGCAATAAAGCCCAAAAGGCTTAAAGTTTGCATACACCATCCCAATGACAATGAATATTCCATTTCGTTTAATATATTTATCCAAGAGCGGTTGATATCCGTGATATATACGAGAACATTTTGTCAATTTTTGCATGATTGAGAATAATTAATCAACACATATAATATACGAATTAATATGGTCTAAAAAAATCAAAGCTATAGATTCTATTAAATACATATATATAGACCTTATAAATTGTGAATGAGAATCTAAGAATGAAAAATTATGATGATAAATAAATACTTTCCTAATTCTACTGAAAAAAATAAATACTTACCTAATCTTATGGAATAATATATATATATATATATATATATTAAAAGCGAAGAATCATGTAATATTATAATATATTTAGAGAGCTACGTATAAAGAGTAAGAGATGCCATATAGATAAAGGGATTAGGGTGTAGAAACAAGTTATCGTCAGTAGAATGATAAGGTATAAAATATATTTTTTAATTTCTATATTATTTATAGCATATTTGGCACATTAGATTTATAAGAATATTACATAGTTTGAAGAGTTGATTTCGATTATTCAGAAAACTTTTAGTCTTTCAAAATATATAAATATATATATATATATATATACGGACAAATATTCAAAAGATATTAAATATGATGCAAATAAAATATAGTAAGAGTTCTTTACCTCGAATTAAAAGGTTAATCAACATGAAATATGGGGTTTACATTTTGACTTACGTGACACTACCATATCTTATCCCTCGACATTTATATTTTATAATGATGCATTCCTCGTCTACATGATGGATAAGTTGAGGTGCCTCTAGGAATGTATCAGTGCTATTTATGAACTTTTTTGCATGTTAATAGTTTTTTTATAGCTATTTATCATACGTAGAAAATGACCAACGTATATATTATATAACTAATAATTATTGCACATATATTTTCTTTTTCGCCGTATTTTCTGCTGGACCATACAATCAAACGTCAAAGTGACTAAGTCGGCTAGAGAAAACAAAAAAGATCTACACAAAACAGCCATTTATATATTCAAATTCAAATAAAAAATTGAAATTAAGCCAACAGAAACATCTTTATTGATAGGAGATAATATTAGATAATTCTATCTCATGGAAATGCAGTGATAAATAATCAATAATATTATCGTAATACCAGCTATTGCTTACATAATTAGCGTACCATTTATTTGTATTGCAATTTAAGACGTACTTTTCTCATATACTTAGCAAAAGGGGAAAAAAAAGTATTGTTCTCATGCAGTTTGAAAAAGTAGGATGACTGAATAATTTTTAAGTATGAAATTTTATCCAAACCTCTATAAAGGAACAAGTAGAAGTTAGATATAGATTTGAAATATGATGCATGGCAACCAACCGAGAAAGTCCAACCGTGGATGGAATTGGAGTTTCAAATAAGATGGGCAAGATCCCAGAGGGGATGACTAGTTAGATAACTTGATGAAATCAGTGGGTGGTTACGAGAGATTTGCTTTAAAATTAAAAGAACACTAGGTGCAGACTTGCGTGTTACGTACATATGTAAAAAAAAATTAACAAGATTTAGTTTATTTGTAATAGAGAAGATTATACGAAATTTTAGCTTATCTTATATTTTAGGAATGTATATATACTCATTGATGTATTTGCTTTGTATTCATATATAACTTCTATATAATGCAATACATTCTACCTCACAAATCATGTGAGGATTCAATCTTTCTACTGTCCCAATCTTCATGGTAACAGAGCCTTATATGGATAACTTTGATTGGCTTGCTTGCTTCCTCTCACCCTTCTCTCTTTCTATATGTTTCTTTTTTGCACAGTGTTCATGGTTGACACTATTTCCTCACTCATTTCCTCCTCATCCTCATCTCTTGTTATTCAAACTCACTCAGCTATCCTGATCATTCATGTCAAACTTAATGGTAGAAATTACCTGTATTGGAAAGGTATTATGACGCATATGCTCGCTACCTAGGACTTGCTGGACCATGTTGAAGGTCGAGCCACCGCACCAAGCAAGACCACCATTAGAGCTATTGGCATTGTAGTAATCCCGGCTACCTAAGATGGGAATCCATAGATAACTTTTCACTCACCCCTGTGGTACTGGCAATCACAAAGGAGATTGGAGTGATGATTCTTGCTACCAAGACATCCCAAGAGGCATGGACATCGCTCGCAACCTCGTTCCTCACTCAGATCGCCGCACAAGAGGACCTCCTCAATTAGCAGTGGCGTGACCTGAAGAAAGGTAATCAACTAATGGTTAAATTCATCGGAATGGTGAAAGAACATGCTCTCTGATACGCCCAAATTGGAAAGCCAAAAATGCTAGCAGACATCAATCGTCATATCTACACGGGTCTCGGTCCTAATTAGGAGCCGATTGTCCTAGCACAATTGGAACGAATGCTTACCATGAGTACCGATGAGCTTCAATCTTTGCTATCGGTCATGAAGAACGTCGCCTTTATGCTCAAGGACCCCAGTCGAACCCTTCTGCTCCTGCAACCACCCTTCTCGACTAGCAAAGGGAAGTGGCGGCAAAAGGAACTCAGGGAAGAGCAATGGTGGCAAAGGGAAGAACTCCGATGGCAAAAGAGGCTCTGAATATTGTAGGAACTCTACTGATCGAGGCCAAGGAGAAAGGAATACGTGAAACCCTAATTTCAATTTTGTGGGAGGAGGATACGGGCAACAACAACCAAGTTAGTCGAGTCAGTACCACTCGGGTTAGACCCGTGACCCACGATTGAGCCTAGGAATCTTTAGGCCTCCAGGCAGCTTTGGGCCTTTGGCAGTTGGACAGCCTAGCCCAGCAAATTATGATGCTTGCAACCGGCCTGGTTCCGTGGTTGTTTGTCAGACTTACAAACGTCCAGGCCACACCGCTCCATTTTGTCTGTATTCTGGGGCATAGGCTCATCTAACACATGGTACTTCTCTAGGACTCTATGATCCTGACTGATACATGGACTCAAGGGCAACATATCATGTCACATCTGACCTGTCCAATCTCAATCTTCGTGATGACACCTTAACCTCGTACGACATTTTTGTGGGTGATAGCAAATCACTTCTGGTTCTCGCTTCTAGTTCTTCCACCTTTTAAACTCTCTCAGCATCCTTTAGGCTTAAATCACATCCTTTATGTTCCACATATTTCGAAAATCTTATCTTGATATCTAAATTCGCCAAAGGCAATACTTATTTCTTTGTGCTTCACCCAAATTGTTTCATTGTGAAGGATCGTCATACGCTCCAAGAGCTTATGCGTGACCCAATTAAAGATCGACACTGCTGCTTCCACTCGAGAGGCAGGCGCATCGACCGTCTTTAGGCTCATCTCTCTATGTCCGAGTCCAGTGTCTTATGGCATCAACGCCTTGGTCACTCGTATTTTCCTACTCTTCATAAAAGCACATCTTTATTTGAGCTTGTTCATACTGATATTTGGGGTCCTGCACTAACCACTTCTCATACTGGTTGTCATTACTATATTCACTTTCTTGATGATTATAGTAAATACTAGGGGTGTTCGGGTCCGAGTACCCGGTTTTTTTCACGATACTCGAATCCTATCTCGTAAAGAGCAAGTTCTAATATTTTGGAACCGGACCCTACCCTATTGAGTCCTGGAAGTGGAGCTTACTCGGAACCTATATTATACCATAGGTTCAGGGTAGCCTATTGGAACCAGTAAATTTTTTTGTCTCACTAAATGAAACCGAAAATGTCTCATCCATAATCAGTAATTACGCAAAATAGAAAGTCGACATGGATTTAGATTAATCTACAATACATCTATAACAAAGAGTAATATGTCTTATCAATCAATCCATAAAACTAAATATTCGTAATGCGATCAGGCCTAACCGAGGACACACCTATCGTCGTCGAATCAAAGCTGCCAATGATAAGGAATGCGAAGCTTCCACTGAGAGAGACAGAGAGGGGAAGAAGATAAAGTAAAAGGGATAAATATATTTGAATATAACTAGGGTTATTATCAGGTCGAAGTAACGGTTCCAGTTCCGGTTCTGGGTACCTTATATATAGGAATCAGAACCTATTTTCACGGGTTCCTAATTTTAATACCCAGACCCTACCTTATTTTCAATACGAGCTACCTAGACCCTACCACAATGGGTAGGTTCCGACCGGTTCCGAGTATACCCGCTATCGGTGCATACCCCTAGTAAATGCTCCAAGTTTTATGTTCTCAAATCTCTATATGATGTACTTAGTGTTTTTCGAGCATTTGGTCTTCAAATTGAGAATCTCTATGGACATCGAATCAAGTTTTTTCAATCAGATGGTGCAAAGAAGTTTCTCTCTGCAAAATTCCAATATGAACCGCAGAAAAATGGTATCTTTCCATCATATCTCTTGTCTTCATGCTCCTCAATAGAATCGCTTTGCTGAATGCAAACACTATCATATCGTTGACACGGGTCTCACATTGCTTTCTTACTTTTCCATTCCACCGAAATTTTGGGATTTTGCTTTCGAAACAACGGTGTACCTTATTAACTGGTTACCTACAAAATCCCTTGGTTTTAAATCTCCTTATGAGGTACTTCATGGTAGTTGATGCGGCAGAAGACGTGACAATTTTATGTAATTTGGGTATTTTTACAATGTTTAGGAAATAATTTATTTTAGAGAATATTTTTATTTCCTTCGTTATAATTTTATTTTTCTTATTTAAGTGATGTAAGCCCTAGAGTTAAGGATAGTTGAGTTTTTGGATAAATAAAATTTCGAGAGAATATTTTCTCTATTTTCCCAAATTCGGCATTGATTGAATCAACGAATTTGATGCATATTCTCTGGTATTTGTAGAATCAACAGGTTATAGAAGATTGTTTTCTAGCATTCGTGCACGAATCAACAGATTACAATTGTTCTTTAGTTCCGCTACATCAGTTGGTATCAGAGCCTACGGTTTGATCTTGAACAATCATGCCACCCAAGAGAAGGGATCATGTGGACGATGTTCTTGACCGTGAAAACCTACGACATCTAGAACAGAGGATGGAGCAAATCGTGAATCAGAGGATGGATCATATGATGGAGTAGCTAACACAGAGGATGGCTGCACTTATAGGGAACCAGAATCGGGAAAACCCTAATCCGAACCCTAACCCTAATCCCGATCAAGAGGAATATGGCGAGGAGTCGAAGGGAGAGAGATATTTTGCGAATATATTTATCGAAGAGGGTCCTTCTGATGACGCATTTTTTTTAGCTGGAGGCAATGGAGAGCCCGAGTTCGACGAGGATGATTATGATGAAGACGACAAGGAGGCTGATGCGGTCTGGGAGGCTATCGACGAGATGATGGACTCGCAAAGAAAAGATAGGAGGGAGGCGAGGCTGAAGCAGGAAATTGAGAAGTACTGTGCCTCAAATCAACATATTGCAATTAGTTCCACTGTGTCAGTTGGTATCAGAGACAAGTTCGCTCTTGGATCAGCGATGCCGCCCCGAAGAGCGGTTAATCAACGTCGTGTTGTGGACGAGGACGAATTGGGTCGGAGGATCGAAGACATATCATATGATGAAGCCAATCCAGTTTTCGATATATATCTAGATGAAGATCAAGAAGAACTTATAGAATTTGTATTTGATGATCAAGGAAAATTAACGTTCGTTGTCAACAAATCCGTATTAAAGGATATTGGGGGTGATAAACTTTTTCATTATTGTACTCAGATTGAGGATATTCTAGATGAAGAAATTTTCAATGCAAAGAAAGATGCATGGATGCTTACGGTGCGGTTTTCGGAGGTTATTTAGTTGCCAAAGTTGGTCGAAGTGCACGTGACTCGATCAAGAAAGCAAAGATTCAGTGAAAGCGTTTATTGGCTAAGAAGTGTACGGAATTTTATGTACGAAGAATTAAGAGAAAGAGTTCACAAAGAGAAGAAAGTATTCAAGTGGCAAGTGATAAAGCAGCAGAAGCATATTAATCTCTCTATTCGTGAAGATCAATGTGATAGTTCGGATGATGATAATTCGAAGGCGAATTCTCTCAATTCAGGGGAGAATGATGCGGTATAAGATGTGACAATTTTATGTAATTTAGGTATTTTTACAATTTTTAGGAAATAATTTATTTTAGAGAATATTTTTATTTCCTTCGTTATAATTTCGTTTTTCTTATTTAAGTGATGTAAGCCCTAGAGCTAAGGACAGTTGAATTTTTGGATGAATAAAATTTTGAGAGAATATTTTCTCTATTTTCCCAAATTCGGCATTGATTGAATCAACAAATTTGATGCTTATTCTCTAGTATTCGTAAAATCAACAGGTTATAGAAGATTGTTTTCTGGCATTTGTGCGCGAATCAATAGATTACAATTGTTCTTTAGTTTCACTGCGTCAGTAGTCAACCCGATTACTCTAACTTATGGGTGTTTGGATGTCTCTACTATCCATAGTTACATCCTTACACACACCATAAGTTAGAACCTTGGTCCCAACCCTGTGTTTTCCTTAGATACCTTTACCACTATTAGGGATATTGGTATATGAATCCTACTACTAGTTGTATCTTTCTATCCACTTAGGTTGTTTTTGATGAGCGTTCTTTTCCTTTAAGTACAGGTGCATCTATTTCGATGGATGCTAGTCGGTCCTCTTCTAGCCTTGCATATGCTACTGGTATGTCTATTCCCTCTTTAGCAAGTATCACTGTCCACTTATATTCCTACTCTCTAGTATGTTTCTATGACATTTCATGAGTCCGGTGGTCCTGCCACCTTACTTACTGAGTTGCATGTTCCTACTCCTGAGGTTCAGCTGAGGATGTTGTGGGTACTGATGTTGCACCTGCTACTCAGAACACTCACAGGATGACGACGCGGTCTAAGAATGGTACTCTACCTCCTTCTCGATTCATTATATCTCGACACCCTTCGGTTCTCTCCGTTTCTGCTGCTATGCAAGACCCTTAGACCTTTGCTTAGGCTCGTAAACACTCCACTTGGCGAGCAGCGATGAAGGAGGAGTGACGTAGCGTACACGCGAACAACCTATCACAGATCCGTTGATTCCGCAAAATACCGAAATTACGACCTTCAATTCCCTATTGATTCTTCACCTTATGGCACGAGCTGACGACAGCCATGCACCACCTGTGTCTGCATTCCTGAAGGCACACCTCTCTTTCAAGAGGATTCACGGCATGTCAAGCCCCGGTAAGGTTCTTCGAGAATTCCTAAGAAATCGGCATTCAACTCGAATCGAATCCGAGAATGGGCGAAAGAGCACGGTAGCTCTAAAATTTATTAGATGATCAAAACAATGGTTTTAACCCTAGGGTTTTATAGTGCTTAAATAAGATTTAAAATGCCTAAATTACACGAAAGATATAAACTTTTTCTAAAATTATAAAAACACTCAAATAACATAAAAATGCCCGTTTGACCAAGGTCAAGACCTCTACCCGTCCTCGATCTCCCCACTTAGAAGAGAAAGTGGGGATATCAAGGGCGATGGAGGCACCAATCTCGGCCACCATCAAGACAAACAGTGGTGCCCGAAGTAAAAGCAGCCACTGCCCCCCTCCATCTCCGATCTATAATTTCCCTTTTTTTAATTTTCATTTTTTTAATTTATAGAATTAATATAAATAATATAATATTAAATGCTGGGGTAAATGTGAAAAAGAAAACGGAAAATTGGGGGCTGTGAAGTAGATTCAACTCCAAAAACTTCCAATGTTAAACATTTGCTCTATCAAATAGTATTTACTTAATCCATTAGGCACTTATTAAGTGCTTCAAATTTCATTACTTAAAATTACGTGCTGAAATTTTTTTCAATGATAATGGATGTTCGTTGAGTATCAAACCTGGGTATCTTGGTTGCGAGACGAGAGTATACGCCACTTCAATATACCCTCTTGATAAATTAAGTGTCGAAATTTTAAGTGTAAAGAAATATAATCTTACTAACATAGAAAAAGAGATAAATTATTTTCTCAGAATTGTGTTCTGAACAGTAGTAATCTCACCTTGATATGAAATCAATAATTCCTAAATTCTATTTATATATTTATTTATTTTTCTCTAAATCTCACATATCTCGACATAACCAAATTACCAATTCAAACGACCAAAAAAAAAACAACTCAAATAACTAGAGTCGTCAACTGGATTAAAAAGAACGACATTTTTTTTCTTGCAATTCTTTTCACATATATAACGAAAAAATGAAAAAATAACGAGTTGTCAAATAGATAATTATGAACAAAGATATCATTCTTTAATTTGAATACCGTATTTCATTCTGAAAGGAAATCTAAAATTTGATTTTGCCATTTGGTTCTTACATAAAAATAGATAGCATGGAAATGGAGTCCACATGACAAAGTATTTTTCTTAGGCAACTTGAAAAAGTTTTTTCTGTTTTTTTTTTTTAAATCATAAGAAAAGATTCCTCTGAAAATAGGTTGTAATTAATAATGGTGACAAAGGAAAAAGATGAAACAACAACGATTGGTTTATATGAAACTTGGGTACCACCACCACTTATCAGCTTGAACTTTTGAGTGGATATGGACCCAGGTCCGTATAAGCCTAATGAAAATTTAATAATTAAAGCTTAACCAATCCAGTCTCTGCCATCGTCACTACCTTTCGTTCTCCTCCCTCCGTCCACCAACTTCCCACAATCCCCTTAACTCACTGTGGCCCCCCTCGGACGTTCACCCTCGAGGTGGATATATAGGGACAGGGTCCTTCCCCTGTTTCTTGAACAAGCCCTGCCATTGCACGCTCTGCTCTTGCATTGCATTGCACTGCATGTGAGCTGAAGTCTGCGTTGGACTGAGGGGGTGAGAAACTCGTGCCAATGGCATCATCGGTCACTGAGAAGGCGGTGCCCTGCTGCTCCTCTGAGTCCCCCGAGCTCGCTGTTTCTGACTGGACCCAACACCCCGAGGATCCTGCCCATAATGCCCTGCCCCTCCACCCCGTCAAGGTCCTCCCAGGCTCCCCTCCCACCACTCCCGCCCCTAAAGGTGCTCTTACTAGTTAATTACTTTTGATGTTTGTCATCATCCATCTTATGATTGGATATTTGTCCTATGAGGAGAAAAACATGGACTTCTGTCCATACATGATCTTTTTCTTTTGTTGGTCACTTAGATTCTTCTGTTCCATCGCCACTGGTTCTTGGTCTGTAAATCATAATTCATCTCTTTCGTCTTCCTAGGCGGTCCCTCACAGCGTGCCATACTGTTGCAGTTTCTACTAGATATAAAGATATTACACCCATTTCTATGCTCATCATTCCGTGTAATTTCTTGCTTGGCTTTCGTAGGAATCCCAATCATGGTGAAGCCTCATACGAGCCACCCTCTGGATCCGCTCTCTGCAGCCGAGATCTCCGTCGCAGTCGCTACTGTCCGAGCCGCTGGTGCCACCCCGGAGGTCGTTTATCATAGCATTCTGCATTTTCTTTACGCTGGGAAATTAACTGGGAATGTTACATTACTCGTTTTCTTGTTTTCTGTTTGGTTTTCAGGTGCGAGACGGCATGAGGTTCATTGAAGTAGTCCTGGTGGAACCGGACAAGCACATCGTGGCGCTGGCGGACGCGTACTTCTTCCCTCCTTTCCAGCCCTCACTACTCCAGCGGACCAAGGGCAGGCCCATCATCCTGGGCAAGCTCCCTCCAAGACAAGCAAGGCTCATTGTCTACAACAGGAAGTCGAACGAGACAAGCGTGTGGATCGTTGAGCTATCAGAGGTTCATGCCTCCACCCGGGGCGGGCATCACCGTGGGAAAGTTATCTCATCCAAAGTTGTTCCCGATGTTCAGCCTCCCATGGTAAAAGACTGGAAAAGATATTTACACCATGCTGAGCATTATGATCATAGTATTAACGTTTGTCCGGCATTGAAATCTAATAATCCTGCAGGATGCAGTGGAGTACGCGGAATGTGAAGCTACTGTGAAGAACTTCCCTCCATTCCGGGAGGCGATGAAGAGGAGGGGCATAGAGGACATGGATCTTGTCATGGTTGACCCTTGGTACGTCATAAATTGGATCTTCTTAACTGAATATGACATGTTTAATCAATGTTTCTTGCTCAGATCTTTGCCTCTTTCATGATTTCAAGATCATCATCAAACTTTGTGTCATGGCAGGAATGCTGGTTATTACAGTGAAGCCGATGCTCCCAGCCGCAGGCTTTCTAAACCATTAGTTTTCTGCCGGTCGGAGAGTGATTGCCCAATGGAAAACGGTTATGCTCGTCCAGTAGAAGGGCTCCACATCCTCGTTGATATGCAGAATATGGTTGTTCTAGAGTTTGAGGACCGCAAACTTGTTCCCCTACCACCTGTTGATCCATTAAGAAACTACACTCGAGGTGTGACTAGGGGTGGTGTCGATCGGAGTGACGTGAAGCCCCTGCTTATCATTCAACCTGAGGGTCCGAGCTTTCGAGTCGATGGGCACTTTGTCGAATGGCAAAAGGTCAGTCTAATTCACGTAAATTGGTATAATTAATCTTGAACCATGTGTTACTCTTTAGTTTTGCCTGCATATGTCAGGCCCAGCTCAGGCATACCTTTCTACAATTAAGACAATCAGTCAATTAATACCTATATTAGAAAAGACGGGTTATTTATATATTATTCCTCGTTCGGCAGTGGAGTTTCCGGGTTGGATTCACGCCCAGAGAGGGACTAGTTATCTATTCTGTATCGTATCTTGATGGTAGTCGCGGTCGGAGACCTGTGGCGCACAGGTTAAGTTTTGTGGAGATGGTCGTGCCTTATGGAGATCCCAGTGAGCCACATTATCGCAAGAACGCTTTTGATGCCGGAGAAGATGGTCTGGGCAAAAATGCGCACTCTCTTAAAAGGGTGAGGATTGGATTTGGGCTACATCTATCCATGGCAGCCTAAAGCAAGTTCTTTGAATTGCATTTCACTCTTCTGTTAAATTTGTTTAATCTTTTTCTGCTGCAGGGTTGTGATTGTTTAGGCTACATCAAGTACTTCGATGCGCATTATAACAACTTCACTGGAGGTGTTGAAACAATTGAGAATGCTGTTTGCTTGCACGAAGAGGATCACGGGATTCTGTGGAAGCATCAGGACTGGAGAACGGGATTAGCTGAAGTTAGGCGGTCTAGAAGGTTGACGGTGTCGTTTATATGTACTATAGCAAACTATGAGTACGGATTTTTTTGGCATTTTTATCAGGCAAGTCCATATGACTATATTCATCGTCAGGAGAAAAGCTCGTATAATTTCACTTGTACATAGTATTGACCAAAAAATTGCACCTCTTGTTATAGGATGGGAAAATTGAAGCTGAGGTTAAGCTTACTGGCATTTTGAGTCTCGGCGCTCTGCAACCTGGCGAGACTCGAAAATACGGTATAATGATTGCTCCTGGCCTTTATGCTCCGGTCCATCAGCACTTCTTTGTTGCTCGAATGAACATGGCTGTTGATTGTAAACCTGGTGAAGCTCATAATCAGGTAGTGATCTGTCGATCTTCGTTTCTGTTCTTCCTCATAATCTAGGCTGTATGAGATTGACTATATGAACTAATGTTTAGTATTCGAGAGCATATTGCACCAAGTAGATCATGACAATTTATTTGTGCTATAGTTGAGAACTTAGTTTCTCTAAATTGTTATACCTTTTGGGGCATGTCTGTCACTTAATATTCAGGTTGTCGAAGTGAACGTTAAGGTTGAAGGACCAGGGAAGGAAAACATCCACAATAATGCATTCTATGCTGAGGAAGAACTTATCCGATCCGAGATGGAGGCAATGCGAGATTGCAATCCCCATGCCGCCCGCCATTGGATTGTAAGGCTCGTTTCATCCTTCGCCTCTCTTGTCTTACACAAACACTCAGAGATGTAACTAAGCCTGTTCTGTTATTCAGGTAAGGAATACAAGAACTGTCAATCGGACAGGGCAGCTGACAGGCTACAAGTTGGTGCCAGGGTCAAATTGCTTACCGCTAGCAGGTGATGAGGCCTTTTTCTTGAGACGGGGCGCTTTCGTTAAGCACAACCTTTGGGTCACACGCTATGCACCTGATGAGATGTACCCGGGAGGAGAGTTTCCCAATCAGAACCCACGTGTCAGGGAGGGATTGGCCACTTGGGTCCAGCAAAACCGGTCGCTCGAAGAAGCCGACGTAGTCCTCTGGTTTGTATTCCATTCAATCCAAGACAACTGCTAACTGGTGGCCCTATGGCAGAATGATAAAGGAATATAATACAAATCATAATGTTGGCATACGGGATCAGCAAGTACTTTTAACTGGGAATTTGGCTCGGTTAGCTTTGCTTATCCTAAGGCTGCCCGGATGGATGTTTCTTTGATCATGCAGGTATGTATTTGGGGTTACACACATTCCTCGGCTTGAAGATTATCCTGTCATGCCTGTGGAGCACATTGGATTCATGCTCATGGTAATACCGATCCAGACATTATTTTCCACGCACTGTTTTTCCAGTTACACGAATCTGAATCAAACACTAGCAGGATTGTAGCTAAATTTTGACTGTACTCTGTAGTTTGATTCTGAGGATTCGGTATTCAATTAACTTTGTTGCAGCCATATGGGTTCTTCAACTGCTCGCCGGCAGTAGATGTTCCTCCTAATGCAAGCGTATTGGACCACAAGGAGGATGGAATGTCGACAAAGGCCATTTCTAACGGGTTAATTGCGAAGCTCTGAGGATGCTCGGTGTGATCATATATAGCAAAAAGGACATCCTTACATTTTTTCACTGAAGTTCTGTGATTTACTTATTACGGGGATCATGCTATATATGATAAACATTTTCTGTGTGGTTAAAATAGCTTTCATGAGCGACTCATGCTGTCAAGTTCTTTGTATCCTTGTGAGATACCAAAGGAAATAAATGAATAAGCTTTTTATTATCTGAATCTGTTGGCTTTGTTGAATCTGATGTGAAAGACATGCATCATCCCGCAAAATGCATTTTTGATGTGTGACGGTGACAAACATATCGTGATGTATGTTCTACCAATGCCAAGTTGGGATGTTTGGGCCATAAGAAACGGGCAGGGTATTCAATTTATGGCTCTGATATCATAATAAATAGAAGAAGAGTCGGAAAATTTTAATTGAGTATGTGAGGTGCAGTTCATTGTATTAGTAAGAAATTAACGAATAATTATACGAGGTAAATACACGTGCAGATATACATGAATGAGTAAAGGACATCCCTTCCTCCGCCTACCAATTTGCCTGAATCCAAACCCCTCAACTCACTTTAATATGTAATATGATAATACGTTCTGATATCTTAGGTCAATTATTGGCTTCAAATGTTCAAAGGATTTGACATAATTATTTTATATATACATATATAATACTATAATATGTAATAAAAAAATAACAATAACAATAATAATAATAATAATAATAATAATAATAATAATAATAATAAAAGGTGCATGAATGAGACAGAGAGAGGTGAGGTCGTCCCCCATTCATGTGGGCATATGGCATGCATAGGATTCTAATCCCTAATAAAAAGTCTTCTCTTCATCTCCACATGTATTCGCGTCCTCTTTTTCTCACCTGTCAGATCATCTCATCCTCATAGAAAAGCATCAAAGTGAACTTTCCCACTATGACAAGCCTCATAACATATACATATACACATACATGTATACGAAGATCTATCAAATTAGTCATTCAGTCATGCAGTTTGTGGGACACATACCAAGAACAGCTTCTCTTTCTTTCCCTTTGAAGCCCAAGAAGAAGGAAGGGACTTTTACACTTCTTATCGATTAGTTAGGAGCAGACTTCATGTGAACTCTACAGATAACGTATTATCTTGAGTTAAAAAAGAGAGAGAGAGAGAGAGAAAGAAGAAGCATACGACTTAATTATCATTCTTAGGCAAATCTAACAGTGGAAAAATTTGCCCCGCTAGGTAAACTTTTTTTTAAAAAAAATTCTAAATAATCGTTACAATTATTATAATTAATATTTATTTATATAGAAATTAAGAGGAGGGGCGGTGTGGTGGGGCTTTATTAGTGGGGTGGGTCTGAATATTATCTGGGATGTGTCATAGTCATCATCTCACTCTCAGTCTTAGTGAATGCAAAGCTTATAATATCCGTGCAAGCATGCAGAGGCCACCTAGCTGGCTAGTTTTTCCCTCAAGGCAAAGCTATAGGATTTTTTTTTTTTTTGCCTTTACTTCTCTTTTCCTTTGCACCTTTCTCTTGGAAGAAAAGAACCCTCTGGGAATTTTTGCTACTTCAGACCTAAAGTCGGTAGACTTTTCAGAGTTCAAGCGCCGAACTATAATTACAATGTGATAAACGGATCTGTTACAGACCACATTATGCATGTAACAGTTTTTAGCAGCTAAAAGCACCGGTTATGTCATCGATGAATTATTAATTGTTTGATACATGCGATGTGCTAGTGATTGCTGAGCAAGCAAGATTTTGAATTCAAAATGGTGGCAGAAGAAAGTTGTAAGATTCAAAATAAGAGAGACCAACTCCACCATATATTGATGTGCCCTGCAACCCCAGCAGCATAGATTACTCTGAGTGTCTGCAGCGCAGAAGCTCCCACAGGAAACAGCACCAAAGCATTTACTTCTCACTAGCAACACCCACAACTCAAAACATGATAGTCATGATCATATATAATAATAATAATAATAACAATAACAATAATAATAATAATAATAATAATAATAATAATAATAATAATAATTTAGGGGGAAAAAAAGATTATGGAAGGCTAACTAGCTAGTTGAATTTTGATTTGCCTCTTCATTTATTGAAGGCTGCTTCTGTACACACAAACTCCTGTCACTACGAATTAGAGCACAGCCAAATATTCCAAAAGAAGAAAAGAAAAAAAGAAGAAAAACCTAGGAGAGCAAGAACATCATCATAGGATAGGAATATAGCTAGGATATGGTAACTTAATTCTAGCTAGGGATATTACAAGGTTAACTTGGTGATGAAATAACTGTTATTACCCTTCCATGTATGTTTCCAGCTAATTAGTCTTCTCAGCTTGGCGAATGAATACGCTTTCTGATGCGAATGATGCGGCAGAATATGTGGCGAATGAGTATCTTGAGAAAAACAGGTTCTAACGACCCTGTTTCATGGGAAACGGCCTCAGGAGCACAACTCATGGCATTCGGCGGTGAAAAGACGATTTTTAAGGCGAATTCCACCGTTTAGGGCTTCAAATGAGCATTTTTATGTTATTATGACGTTTTTGCAATTTTAGGAAAAGTTTATGTCGTTTGTGTAATTTAGGCGTTTTAATTCCTATTTAAGTTTTGTAAAACCCTAGGGTTAAGACAATTGATGTTTTTTTAATACAGTTGTAGAGCTACTATGCTCTTTCGCCTAATTCTCGGATTTGATTCGAGTTGGATGCCTATTCCCTGGTATTCGTAGAATCAACAGGTTATAAAAGATTGTTTTCTGGTATTCGTGTGCGAATCAACAGATTGCAATTAATTCCACTGCGTCACTTTCCAAGTCATTAGGGGGCGTGAAGAACTCCCGACGCTGCCGTATTGGTACTTGAGGGAAGGCTTGCACTTCCTAGGAGGCGGGGGCGGGCACGTGACCTTAGTTTGGATCCTCGACCCTTCACCCGTGGGAGTAGTAGTAGTGGAGCAATCCTCGGTGTCGCTCTCGCCATCCAACGGATTCGAGAAAATGGGCTTCAACAAGGCCTGGAGTGGGATCCCGGCGACAACCCACCTCTCCCCGCCATCCATCTCTCTGCCGCCTCTGGTTGGCACCTGGTGATGGTGGTGATGATAAGCAGACTTCGTCTTGTCTTGAAACCCCATGGATGATGAACACAAATAATGGAAACAAATGAAAATAAGTTGCAGCGTGTAGGAGGAGGGAAGGGAGAGAGTGGGAATTATTGGGGAAGGGATGAAGGGAGAAGGGAGGAATATAAGGTGGGGAGGGAAGAGGGTTCCTTTTGGTTTCTTCTTTTTTAGGGAGGGAATGGAATCAAAAAGAAACCAGAAGGAAAGTGGTGGCGAGGTTTAAAAAGAAGAAATGGAGAAAAAGGGAAAAGGGTTTAAGTTTCTAATTAACGTGGGTCCGGGGAGAGGAAGAGTTTGGAAAATGTTTTCCGCTCCCAAGTTCAATGTTTCTTTGGGGGAAGGGAAGAGAGTGTTCTACTTCTTGTAGGAGTGTACACGGATACCGAGTATACTCGGAACCGGTCGGAATCTACCCGATAGGGTAGGGTCCGAGTAACTCGTATTGAAAATAGGATAGGGTCCGGATATCAAAATAAGGAACCGATGACATTCAGTTCCGGTTCCGGTTCCAACCTATAGGGTACCTAGAACAGGAACTGGAATCGGAACCGGAACTGGAATCAGTACTCGAAACAAGATGGTAATTACAAAAAAAAAAGAGGGTAAAGTTAGTCTCAGCCCTCAAGAGTCGGGAAGACATGTAGGAACCCTGCTCAGCTTTCGTCTTCGACTCTGTAACCTAAATCGGCTTTCGTCATCGACGGTTGTCCCTCATCTTCGACTCTCCACTCCAGCTCGTCTCCATCGATGGCCTCTCGTGTTCGACTCTCCACTCCAGCTCCTCTCCATCGCTAGCCAGCCTCGCCTCTTCTCTGCGAGTGTGCTCGTGATCCCATTTCCCGGTGAGATATGTTATGTAATGATAAATTGAAACAATATGGAATGTTTGGGTAATGAGTATGCTTATATAGAAGTGAATTTCTTGTTCCCCTGTATACTGTTGGCGGGTGTGGAACATAGTGAATGTGGTAGTGTCGTGGTGTTACGCAGATGAATGGCATTAATATGATCAATGTTCCTGTCTCAGAAAGTGCTGCTCTTTTATCGATATTATCTCGTGAAGTGCTTAATCTCGAGAAACCATAGCCCTGATTTGTTTAGGGCAACAATTAGCCAGCTTCGTTTCTGTTTTCCTTGAAGACTGCTGTTGGAAAAGGATTCATAGATTCTTCATCAGAATTTCACTTATTTTCAACCAAGTTTTGTTCCTTCGAGAGCTTTCTGTTCCCTTCTGAACTTTCGTTTTTGAGTAGTAGAGCAATCATTTCTAAGCTGAAGCTTGATAGAGTGTCCTGGTCAAGTCCCTGGAACTGTCCGATAGGAAAATGAAAGGAATTGGTCCCTGGAGGGGACATGACATTAGGTAAGGGTGTGTCTGAGAGATTCCACTTTCGAGCATTGCTTCTTGTTCAGAAAATCTCTGAGAAGAGATAGTGCTTTTGCTTGGCTTGGGCTTCCCCCCTGTTTGTATGTGTATTATTACATGAATTATTGATCTTAGGTTTTCTTGTTTTTTCTTGCACTGGAATTGCTAATTAATTGATGATTGATATGATTATTTGCTTAAATATTTATTGCAGATGGAAAATTCGACTAACAAGACAACTGCTAATAATGAGTCTACATGCAAGGTATCATCGACCAAAGTGGGCTCTAAGAAGTCAAGGTCCGAGGTTTGGGATCATTTTCATAAGGGCAAAGATGAGAAAAATGGAAAGGATGTTTCCATTTGTAATTACTGCAATTCACTTCTTGCTTATTGTGTAGATTGGGGTACTTGATCAATGTGGAAGCATTTGAAAACTTGCTCAAAATATCCCCAAAATCTTGACAAAAAGCAAAAGTTGATATCATCATTTTCTCAATCTGGAGTAGATGGAGTAAGTGTCATATCAATGACTACTTGGAAATATGATGAAGAATATTGTAGGCACAGGTTAGCTTGAATGGTTATTGTTGATGAGCAACCATTTTTTGTTGTCGAGAAAGAAGGTTTTAGGGGTGTTGTAACCGCATTCCAGCCTTTGTTTAACCATGTTTCGAGGTTTACAATTGCTAGAGATTGCATGACGCTCTATGTTTGTGAGAAAATGAGCCTCAAAGATAAGCTAAAATCTCTAAAATCAAGGATTGCTCTCACTACGGATATTTGGACTTCTATTCAGAATTTGAGTTACTTGTGTCTCACTACTCATTTTATTGATAGTGATTGGAAGTTGCACAAGAGAGTTATTAACTTTGTTGTTATGCCTAGCCATAAGGGTAAGAAGATTGGTAAGATGGTTGAGAAATGCATCAATGAGTGGGGTATTAGAGATTGTATTTCATCTATTACAGTGGATAATGATGTTGCTGTGAATTATTTGAAGGATAAGTGGAAGAATGTGTTTGTCTTAGATGAAAAGTTTCTTCATATGAGGTGTGCAGCTCACATATTGAATTTGATTGTGAAAGATGGGTTGACTGAGATTCGTGATTCTATTAATCGAATTCGAGCTACAGTAAAATATGTGAGAAACTCTCTAGCTAGAGCTCAATTGTTTCAGCATTGTATTGTTGAGGAGGGAATAACTTATAAGGGCTCTGTTTGTCTTGATAACTCAACTTGGTGGAATTCTACTTATCTGATGTTGGAAACTGCACTTAAGTTTAGACAAGCCTTTATTAGACTTGAAGATGATGATATTGCTTTTATCTGTGAACTTGATGGTGGAGTTCCAATTAGTGAAGATTGGGATAATGCATCTATGATGTGTTTGTTCTTGGGAAACTTCTATGAAACTACCAAGAGAATGTTTGGGAGTCTCTATGTGACATCTAATAGTTACTTTCTTGAAATTGTTAGCATACTTTCTACTTTGACTGAGTGTGCGAGAGATTCCAATCCTTGTCTTCGATCTATGGCTATAAAAATGAGGGAGAAATTACAAATACTATGGAAGTGTGGATTGAACAAATATGATGGTATTGATAGCTGTGATGTTGGATCCTCAGTATAAATTGAGGTTTCTGAAGTATTGTTGTCGGAGAATTTGTGATGATTCTAGTAGAGTAGAAGAGATGATTCAGCATATAACGGATGTCTTGGAGGGTCTTTTTTCATTCTATGAGAATATTCATTCTTCTTCAGTGAGTGAACATTGTACTTCAACTGTTGAGTCTATCACTCCTTCATTTCTTGAGTCTAGTAGTTGTGCCAAGATTGTGAATCCGAAAAAAACTAGTGAAAGGTTGGCGTGAAGATGATGAAAATGTTCAAGAAATTGGGTCTAAGTCTGAATTAGAGCAATACCTTGGTAGTCCTACCGAGCAGAAAAGTGATTCTTTTGATATATTGAGATGGTGGAATGATAAGAAATCAACTTATAAGGTATTAAGTTTTATGGCAAAATATATCTTAGCCATTCTGGTGTCTGCGGTAGCCTCAGAGTCGGCTTTCAGCACATCTGGTCGAGTTCTTGATCAATTTCGTAGCTCACTCACTCCAAAATTTGTGGAAGCTTTGATATGCGCTCGAGATTGGTTGCGCTATTCTCCAACTCCGATCACCATTGAGCAATATTTGGAGGATGTGGAAAAGTATGAGGAAGGTAATTTTAACTTTATTTTAGGGTTATTCTTTTCATATAATTTTCACTTACTCTTTTTAGTTTTTATTTTCATGTGGTTTTCTTTTTATAGAACTCAGCGGCGCCACGATGGAGATTATGGTGGATTAATGTGTGGAGTAGCTACAAGGTAATTTTAACTTTATTTCATGGTTTACTTCTTGACTGGATTGCTAGTTTCACGGGGCCTACGGAAGCGTAAAAGGAATACAAATTCAAAATTTCCTACCCGTGAAACTAAATCCCAAGATCTACTAGTAGAATAAAAATAGATAAAGTGTACCTGGAATCTTTTAAACCGTCGACCAAGCGTCCCACGCGTGACGCCTCTACCGGTATCCACACCGACTTCCTCGACGGGACTTCGAGATCAACGGTGATAGCGGCCAACGCTCGAAGGAAACACGGTACAACCCTCGAAAATATTAGACTAATGGACCAAACTAAATTGGATTCATAATCCAATTCTTTATACACTTACACGCATATACATATCATATATGTATATCTATGCATGCATATATATTCACTTGAACACACGCACACATTTATACAATCAAAGCCATCATCCAGAATCCACATTCTGACAGCTATTTTATATGCATTCGGTGAATGCATTGAATTTGCATGACTTTCATGCAAAATGGCCACATGGAATACTCTTGGCCTCCATGTAAAGCTCCACATGTGGCTTTGCATGTGTGTGTGACGTGGCCCTCAAAGTTTGGCCCCATGTGTCTTTGTTTTGTGTATAAATCAGATCCAATTAAATCTAATTAATCGGGTCTAATTAATCGGTAAATTTAATCTCATTAAATATCCGATTAACTAATCGCACCGTAACTCGTCTAATCTCTATTAGACAGTTTTAGTGTTCCAAAACCATCCCGTCGATTTGGTTGTAGTGTGTGACCTTGTAGGTTCCCGATTACGTTGACAGTAATATCGAAATCTCTATTTCAATATTACAAACAGTGAGTGGCATCTAGCAATGCATCACTGCTACTCAAGTAATCGGAAAGTCAATTTCTCGACAATCCTTGTGACCTATGTTATTGTGCAGTATAATCCCTTTGTCCTCTATATCTCTATTAAGCCTAAGGCATGGTTGCTGTCATCCTTATATGGCTCAATCTCTCTTTCTTGGTCTATCGGGTAAGTCCATCAGAACAAATGAGCTCGATATCCTTATATCGACTCATTTTGGTATGCATACACTTATAGACTCTGCCCATCAAGCGGCCGTGAGATATCACTCCCATTACGTAGGAGGGACAATTCTTATCTTGGTTACTCACATTCCTCTCCATGCTCTGTGGTATACCCAATAACTGTCTTTGTAACCAGCCTGTTACGGTGGCGTTTGACAGTATCAAAGTATACGACATTAGATGTAGGAAACTATGATGACCTCAACTCAAAGGACCACTGCACCATAGTCACTATGAGATCTGCTAATGACAGTCACGTAACAACCCATGTTGCAGTCTCATGACGGGTCAGTCCAATACACATTACTCCTAATGTATACCTGCGGTGTGACTCGATGTTTCCACATCCATAACCCGTGAGACTTGGTCATTAATCTACACCCACACTAGTCTAACCGCATTATCGTTGTCTTAATTAACGATAATACTTTGACTAGGGACATTTAGGAATAGTGTTTAATCATTATAGGATCTCACAATCAAATCACACTTGATGCTTGTTGAGCCTACTATTCCAAGGACGTTATTGTGTAAAATTAATATTCAATGCAACCCACACAATAACATAAATGCCTCGTATTATAATGAAATATATGTCATATTACAAAATTGATGACAGATTGCCTTTAGGGCATACACCAATTCCCAACATGGATAAATCTAGGCACTTTGTTCGCCTTTAAGTATTTGCTCTGTTTTTTGGGCTCCTACTCCGAAGAAATAGTCTCCATTCTCGTGTTCTAGATCAGTCTAAGGTTCTGTTGTGAGGAAACAAAACTTTTGTTGAGCAGATTCATATCTCCATTGTGATAGATATTCTGAATGTGGCAATTTTCTCCATTGGTGCAGCAACAAGGGATATTGATGAATCCGGCAATCCAGTAGACAAAGTTGGTCAAGGACTTCACAATTCCCTTCCCCCGCCTATCAAATCAGATCCTCTGAGTTATCTTTTTTTAGTCCTGTATTTTTTCTTAAGATTAAAGTGCTATTTGTCTACTTTTGGATAGATAAACTTTTTAGTTCATGGACCGTATTAGTCCATGATGGACGTATTGTGAGGACATATTACATTTTGTTGTGTGAGATCGTATTATGGATGTTTAGTTTTGTTGATGGATTGATGAGACATATTATTTTTTATTGTTGTGGATTAATCTAAATCTATGTCGATATTATATTTGCCGTGATTACTGATTATGGGTGGGATATTTTCGGTTTTATTTAGCGAGACAAAAAAATCTACAGGTTCAAACAGGGTACCCGGAACTTGTGGTATAATATAGGTTCCGGTTCCAGGATTCAACAGGGTAGGGACCGATTCCAAAATCTTGGAACTGATCTCTTACAAGGTAGAGTCCGAGTATCGTGAAAAAAACGGTGTATCCGGAACCGATAATTCCTAACTTCTTGTATGCGTCCAATGAGTTTTGAGAGAGAGAAAGAACCTGAGGAAACTCGTGACATAAGCATTGAGAATAAAAAAGAATTTTGGTGTGAACTCTTATATTTAGAAGTTTAATTGAACTCGACTAATCCAGTCAGTCGGATTAGCTCACTGAGGAGTAAAACTCTTTCAACGTAAATTTTCTCAATTTATGAGAGAATATACTCATATTATATACATATATATGTCTCTTTCTTTCATATGTAATTACTTCTTTCTTATGTAAGTCATTTTTATCCCAAAAAAAAAAAGAGTCACTTTCCTCCGTGCGCAAAAAATCTCTATTTAGTACAGTGACATTAATATGTAAGTCATTTTTATCCATATTATGAGATAATAAAAAATTAACTCATATTATATACATATATATATATATATTTCTTTCTTTCATATGTAATCACTTTTTTCTTATATAAGTCATTTTTATCCCAAAAAAAAAGTCACTTTCTTTCGTACGCAAAAATTCTCTATTCAGTACAGCGACATTAATCCTTATTCATGTCCTTTTGTCATCCTTTTACCTGTCGATGTTGTGGTGGATACCGAAAGTTATGATACGGGAGTCAAGGTCCTGTCTCTCCCCACATGACCCTCGCCGTGTAGCTGCTGAATAATGTGGGCCCTCAAACTACATTCAGGGATACAGAGCTGATTACCATTGAAAAGAAAACCATCATGCAACACATAATCCGTTCTCTCTCCAGCCCGAACTCTAGCAAGTGTCACAGAAAAATTGGGGTCGACTTCAAGCAACTCAGCAAAAGAACTAAAGCCAGGTACCTCAATTGTCATCCTGTTTAGAACGCTACACCTCTGACTAAGAGCATCAACAACGCGATTAGTAACTCCACTCTTATGCTTCACCACGAAAGTGAATCGCTCCAGGTAAGCCACCCACGATGCATGATGGGCTGACACCTTATCCTGGCTATGGAGGTGTTTTAGGACCTCATGGTCGGTATACAAAATGAACTCCTTATGGAAAAGATAATGCTGCCAGTGTTAGAGGGGATGATTCCCCCTGCCCGTAGATCACGGTTCAGTTTCGGGCTAGTTTCGGGGTACAATTACAGTTTATCGCTTTTGTTTGTTCAAGAATTTCATAACCCGTTCCCGAGAACCGTAACCGAAATAAGTAAAGAAAATCGACCCTCACGATTATGGGTTGTTACGGTTCGGTTCTCGGGTTACCCGAGAAAATCGTCCGAAGACATCTACATTGTTGGAAAAATCGAAAAAAATTAACAAAAACTTAAAGTAAGAACAAGTGACCTTTGTTGATTAGCTAAAGCGAAAGAAAATTTAAAAGAAGAAAGGAAGCGAACCGTCGTGAGCCAAAGGAGTGAGGGTTGAAGCATGAGCACAGAGCAGAGACGACACTCATTGAGAAGAGAAGGGAGATGAGGGTTTGCAATTGCAATAGAGAAGTGGAGGAGTGGGAACAGTCTAGGTTTTGAAGGGTTTTGATGAGGTCTCACTAAGCAGTGGGTTGTAGGCAAACTTAGTAGGCTTACTGGGCTGGGCTGAGAAATTTAATTATAATGCAAACTCGAGGAGGGTCGGGGTATTCGGGGTTGTGACTTTGAAACTCATCCCCATCCCCATCCCCATAACCGAAAAAGACAGAGAAAATCGAACTGTGATCTAACCGAACCAAAAATTTACTACGGGTAAAGGTGGTTCAGATCGAGTTTTCGGGGCAGTTGAGTTTTTTTATCAACCCTATCCCCCGGCCCTTACTGCTTGCATCACTGCATGCATTCATCAATTTGATTTTCATTTGTGAGATTTCACGTGTTCATTTATATTTATTTCTCTTTTCTCTATATATAGGGGTCATCATCGTCCCTCATAATTGGAAAAAAAAAATTGAAGTGCACCAACCCACTTTGCACAAATCTATATTATCATGCTATTTTAATTTAAAAAAAATAAAAAAGGAGAATCTATGGATGATCACTTACTGTAATATGGTTAAAAAAACCGGAAAGAGACAAATGCAATTTGCCCCGAACTATGGAGTCTTGCTAAGTTTACCTTCCAACCTCTAAGATTTTGCATGATGTCCCGAACCCCTTGGTGAAAAATAAGCATTGTGCCCCTCTCACCAAAATCAGAGGATTTTTTTTTTCTTCCTATTCAAAGGACCAATTTCCAGAACATTTTTCTATTAAGTTAGACGTCCGATTGGAGTGCTCTTGGAGTCTTTAGAAACCGTGTGCCGAATACTACAATTTAGAATGACATAAAAACATAAGGTAGACATTCGGATTTTGACACAAAACTGAAAGATTAACTATGCAATAACTCTTCAACCACTCAACGAAATTAATTGCTATGCATACTTATAACTTCCTTGTGATCTCTAAAATATAGCCATATAAAAATTTAAGGGCGAAAATAATATATCAAGGAATCACCGATACCTAGGGGGAGAAAGTTCGAAATTGAGAATTAGACTCTTAAGATTGTAAGGAAGTTATGCGACAATTAACTTCGTTGAGCAGCTAAAGGGTTATTGAGTAGTTAATTTTGTGACAAAATCCAAATTTTGACCTCATTTTTTGATGTTATTCATTATTGTTTAGAGCTTCCAATTAATTCCAACCTATAGTAGCTAGTTCGCACAAGGTTTCCAACGATACCAAGAACACCCAAATCAGAGGTCTACTACCAGAGAAAGATGTTCTCAAATTTGATAATTTGAATAAGAAGAAGAAAAATCACTGATATCGGTCAGAGGGGCATTGGGCTTATTTTTCACTGAAGTCTAGGGCACCGTCTAAAATTTGAAAGTTGGATAGCAAACATAAAAGCACCCAATAGTTTGGGGGCCAAATTACATTTATCTCAATCTGAAATGATTTTTGGTGATAAGATTAGAAAGAGCAGTATAATATATACTCTCATTTACCTATCGGGAAGGAACTCTTGTGCTGACTAGTTAGTGAGAAGTACTTGTCAATTACCTTTGGGAGTTCATTTGTACCAGCATCCCCCAACGAGGGTCAGATGGCTATTTTCTGACAATATAGTTGGGACTTTCATGCCCAGCCTTTGCATTTTTTTTAGTTTATTTTTGTTTTTGTAACGAGCCTTCGCCCCGTTAATTATCAGGAAAAAAAAATCTTCTCATTTACATAAAGCTATATAGTCCACTACCTGCATGCCGATATTCTCATTCACCTACCTGTTACGATGCTGGTAATGTTTTCACAGATCATATGATGAGATCTGATGACCAAAAAATTTATGGTTGCATGGAGAATTTCGGATGTTTCATTGGCCAGCGTGGATCAGGTGGTTGGCTAGTATTGCCGACGGGGCCAGGACTCCCATCACCAATTGATAGCTGCTATAATGCATGATTACATATCATGTGGTTTGTGACGACCAGTTCGTTCTCTCTTCTAGAAAAATGACAAAATTGATCTGTCTACTATATTATATCCGACCAATATTAAAACTACACTACTAACCGAGATTGATCTGCACGATATTAATCCCCCCGAGAAATGGAGATCAAGGAGAAACTCCCAGAGGTGAGGGTCCCCTCGCGGGCGCTTATCGCCCCCTTGAGACTGCCAAAGTCATGGGCAACCTCCGAGATGCTACGGTGCTGGGAGTTGCATGACGCTATCACTATCTTATTTACTTTGGAGATATTGTCTGAGATATTGTTCCTTCTTTTCTTCCTTTGAACAAATTTGCAAATCCCAGAGTGGTGGTAGGTCAGCCCTTGATAAATGCCTGCGTAAGGACGTACCCCCCTTATCACGTACGCATATATTTAATTTGCAACTAAACATGTATATGGCTAGCTCATCGCCAATGGGAGCATGGTAAACGTGAAAAATTGACATACTGTAGACCACCCCTCCCCTCCTCCTTCTTTAATTTCCCGTCCTTTGGGACTCCATTTCAGTATACCCTACCAACTGGGAACTACCATAGAAAATAAATGTACATACTGCACTCTCAAAATATTTGAGAAACCCCAAACTCTGGCTCGTTCATCAGTAGTTGAGGCTTCATCTATAGCTGACATAATTTTATCGAACAGATTTTAGTGTAACTTGCAATTTAGGTAATGAGGATTCATATAGTTTAGGAAAGATTTTTAATGAGATCATGACAATTTCATCTTTCCAAGTACTCTTTATTCTAGATCATTCTTTTCCATCTTTTGTACTATCTTTCCTTATTGAGTCTTTCTTCCTCGTACATGAAAAGGACCTCACGCATACAATCTCGATCGGTATTCCGGATGGCAAATCCGTTTTTGCCACTAAAAATGGCAATGTCTATCTCAATGATTTCATGCTGAAGGACGTGTTATTCGTTCCTGGCCTTAACTGCAATTTGATATCGGTTGGGAAATTGGCAACGGACCAAGATTGTGTATTAACATTTTGTTCTCGATATTGCAAATTACAGGACCGAGCCACGAGGAGAGTGATTGGATCGGGTGAGCTATGGAGGGGGGTATATTGGCCCAAGCAGAAGCAACCTACATTAGCTCACATGGCCGTAAAGAAGACAGGTCATCTCTTGTGGCATAAGCGCTTGGGTCACCCATCTAGTAAAGTCTTGCACTCTATTCCCGGTGTTTCAATAAAAACGGATGAAAAGTTTGTTTGTGATGCTTGTGCCCGTGCAAAGCTTTCACGTAATCCATTTCCTGAAAGATTGAACAATGCTAAAGCATGTTTTGATTTAATTCATGGAGATGTTTGGGGCCCTTACCGTGTAGCCTCTATATCGGGTGCTCGATACTTTCTCACTTTGGTTGATGATCATAGTCGGTGTGTATGGGTTTATTTGATGAGTGATAAGACCGAAACTCATAAGTGGTTGGTTGGCTTCTATAATATGATAAAGAATCAGTTTGGGAAATCTATTAAGACATTTCGATCAGACAATGGTCGGGAGTTCACTTCTAAAGCTATGCGTGATTTTTATCATGCAAATGGAATAGTTCATCAAACGTCTTGTGTAGATACGCCACAATAAAATGGGCGTGTGGAAAGAAAACATCGGCATTTGCTAGAGATGACACGTTCTTTGCGTTTTGATGCACATCTACCAATTAAATTATGGGGAGAATGTGTACTTGTGGCAGCATATTTGATTAATTATACGCCTACGGCTGTGTTATCGGGAAAAGCTCCAGTTGAAGTCATTTTTCAAAAGTCATTAAGACTAGATCACCTTAGGGTATTCGGCTGCCTATGTTATGCTTCCAAGAGACCTAAGCCTACCGACAAATTTGAGAGTCGAGCACGTCATTGTGTTTTTATGGGATACCCGTATGGCCAAAAGGGATGGAAGTTATATGATCTAGAGACAGAAGAAATCTTTGTTTCACGGGATGTGGTTTTCCATGAAGAAATATTCCCATTTAGCAAGGATCGAAAATTTTCAATTGAATCAGGATTGAGTCCTGGACAATTAATTAGCTGGGGGGAACCCATGGGAAAAATCAGGTTGAATGGAGAATACCAGCTCGGGCAGGTCCCCAACATGTCAGACGAAAGAGATGCCGTGGCCCATCAAGGAAGTGATCAGGGTCCATCTGCATTTGACATGGATCTGAGCCCACCGTCCGCTTCAGGGGTAGAACAGAGTCCACGCTCAGCAGACTCAGATGAAAGCCAACAATCTCCGTTGATAAACACGGAGTGCTCGGGCAACTTCGAACCAGAAGAAGCAGTTCGATCCTCACCGAAACCGATACGCAATCGTCGACCTCCGGCGTGGCAGAAGGGCTATGACTGCCGCCTTGCAGCAATCAAACCCCCTCCACCTACAGCTCACACCGACTCCAAAATCCCCGCTGGTTCGTACTATGCTATTGAACAATTACTCTCGATTATCGAATGATTATCGATGCTACTTGTCGGTCCTTGATCGAGATTGTGAGCCCAGACACTATTCAGAAGCCGTGCGTTATCATCACTGGAGAGAAGCCATGAATGCAGAATTATCCGCACTTGAACGCAATGGGACCTGGATAATTACTGATTTGCCGCCAGGAAAGAAAGCAATTGGTTGCAAGTGGGTATACAAAGTAAAACGGAAGGCTGATGGATCGATCGAACGCTATAAAGCTCGATTAGTTGCAAAAGGTTATACACAAATTGAAGGGCTGGATTTTGATGAGACTTTTGCTCCAGTAGCGAAGCTGGTGAGTGTTCGGGTATTGCTCACTATTGCCCTTTATAAAAACTGGGAATTATTTCAACTAGATGTGAATAATGCGTTTTTGCATGGTGATCTGGAAGAAGAAGTCTATATGACGTTGCCATCAGGATTAGTACCTGCAGGAAGTAATAAGGTATGTTGCCTTCAGAAGTCGTTGTATGGGTTACGGCAAGCGTCTCGCAATTGGTTTGCAAAGTTTTCAATTGCTCTAAAGTCGTATGGTTTCATTCAATCCTCGGCTGACTACTCATTATTTACTTTCAACAAAGACGGGATTATACTTGTCGTACTGGTTTACGTTGACGACTTGATTTTGACCGGTAATGATATTACTCATTGTGCCAAGTTCAAGCAGTATTTGGATGATTGCTTTAGAATCAAGGATTTGGGCAAGCTCAAATAGTTCTTGGGGATTGAAGTGGCTCGACAACCTGACTGTTTATTTCTCTGCCAAAGGAAGTATACCCTCGATATTCTACAGGAAACTGGGATGCTTGGAGCAAGGCCGGCTGCCTTTCCAATGGAACAACATCTGAAACTTATCTTAGAATCGGGTGAAGATTTGTTAGATCCATCGCGTTACCGCAGGCTAGTCAGACGACTAATTTATCTCACAATCACCCGACCTGAGTTGAGCTACCCAGTTCATATCCTTTCCCAATTTATGCAAAGGCCGAAACAAACACATTGGGATGCAGCTCTTCGAGTTCTTAGCTATCTAAAACAAAGCCCAGGAAATGGTATCTTGCTGCGACGACCGTCTTCATTATCTATCACTGCCCATTGTGACTCCGATTGGGCAGCTTGCCCAATGACAAGACGCTCTCTTGCAGGGTACTTTATCATGCTTGGTGGGTGTCCGATATCATGGAAAACTAAGAAGCAGAGTACTGTGGCTCGATCTTCGGCAGAGGCAGAATATCGTTCCATGGCATCAACTACCGCAGAGTTATTATGGTTACGGTCTTTACTCTCTTCTATGGGAGTGACTCTTTCATCAGCTATGACGATGTACTGTGATAATATGGCTGCTCTACACATAGCCGCAAATCCAGTCTTTCACGAGTGGACAAAACACATAGAAATCAATTGCCATTTCATCAGGGAACATGTACAAACCAAGTCCATCATTACACGCCATGTTCCTTCCAAGTTTCAAGTTGCTGATATCTTCACAAAAGCTCTTGGTCGAGATCATTTTCAATTTCTACTTGGCAAGTTGGGCATTACTAGTATTCATGCTCCAACTTGAGGGGGAGTAATGAGGATTCAGATAGTTTAGGAAAGATTTTTAATGAGATCATGACAATTTCATCCTTCCAAGTACTCTTTATTCTAGATCATTCTTTTCCATCTTTTGTACTATCTTTCCTTATTGAGTCTTTCTTCCTCGTACATGAAAAGGAAGAATGTATATATATGCGTATGGACTTGAACAGAAAGTGTGAGGAATAATACACAGATTGTGTTCTTTACCAGTTGTTCCTCTATCCTAGTTCGACCTATTGTCGAACTTAATATTAGGCGTTCTGTGTTCACCATGAATTTGTGAATTACAAGCTGCCATAGTTTATAAAAATAGTTTGTAAACTTAAACGAGAACTATGCTATAGGATGTTGTTTGGCATCAAATGCGAAATCTTATAACGTGATTGGTTCAAAATATTAGTTGCCCTACATATAAGAAATGTATTTTATACTTCAATTGCACACGTGGTATTGTGTAACCGACCAACCGGTTTAAGATATATTGTTTGATTATTGTATGAGTATAGTGGCGATTGTGTTGTTTTGTGTATTCTCAAGGACCCCATGCATGCATGCATGTATACATGTTCTTCTCTATGTCATTTATGCTCCCCATGCAACACTTGCCTATATAAAGGCCTCCAAAACCATAGACTGTCCATCGCATTCAGTACGTACATTGATATCTTTGAGAGTCTTTGCACTGCGAGTGTGTCCATTCATTAGCTTTTGCTCTCCTCATTCTCTCTTTTTTCCCTTAGAGCGCCCTGTTTTTGTCAAAGTTGACGAGATAATACACACACATAATATTATCTTGTCAACATTGTTCGTTTCGGGTTATCGAAGGACATATTGATTGTGTCATCTGTCGTGTGAGAAAGGAGAAAGATGTCGGTCCTCGAACAGTTCATTGACGATGCCACATTGGTCGCTTCTGCCCCTTCCCTTCCTGTTCTGCCGTTCTGCTTTGGTGCCAAGGCGAAGGTTTTCCCGGACGATGCTGCTGTCGCTAACTTTGAGAAATCTGACTGGTCGCCATCCCTGTCCTCGACCCTGTACAGGGTTGATGGGTGGGGCCCACCCTACTTCTCCGTCAGCTCCTCCGGCAACATCTCGATCCTCCCCCATGGAAAGGAGACAATGCCTTCCCAGGAGATTGACCTCTTGGAGATCACGAAGAAAGTAACTGAGCCCGTGTCCTCGGGTGGCCTAGGGTTATGCCCGCCTTTCATTGTGCGGTTCCCTGAGATGCTCAAGCATCGGCTCGAGTCCCTGCAGTCGGCTTTTGACTCAGCTATTGCATCTCAGGTCTATGGGGCGACCTACCAAGGAGTATTCCCCGTGAAATGCAACCAAGACAGATTCATTATTGAGGATATTGTGAAGTTCGGGTCGCCGTTCAGGTTTGGACTGGAAGCCGGTTCAAAACCGGAGCTACTCCTCGCAATGCATTGCTTATGCAAAGGTTCCTCCGAGGCATTGCTGGTTTGCAATGGGTTCAAGGACTCGGAGTACATTTCTCTTGCACTTATCGCAAGGAAGCTTGCTTTCAACACGGTGGTCGTGTTCGAGCAAGAGGAAGAGCTTGACCTAGTGATTGAACTGAGCAAGAAGCTCGACATTAGGCCCGTTGTTGGTGTGCGGGCGAAGCTGAGGACCAGGCACTCAGGCCATTATGGATCGACCTCAGGTGAGAGGGGCCAGTTTGGGCTTACCACGACACAGATACTACGCATCGTGAAAAAACTCGAGCAAGAAGGGATGCTAGACTGCCTGCAACTGCTGCATTTCCACATTGGTTCCCAGATCCCTACAACTGCAGTTGTTGCCGATGGGGTCTCCGAGGCAGCTCAAATTTATTGCGAACTTGTTAGGCTCGGAGCAAACATGCGAGTTGTCGACATCGGGGGAGGACTCGGCATTGACTATGATGGAAGCAAAGCTTCTAACTCCGATGTTTCCGTTAGCTACACGCTAGAAGAATACACTGAAACCGTTGTCAAAACCCTCCGCTCCATCTGCGACAAAAGATCCATTACGCATCCGGTGATTTCCAGCGAGAGCGGCCGAGCCACCGTGTCCCATCACACAGTTCTGATCTTTGAGGTGTTCAATTCAAGCTCACGCGATTCAAACGCAGCTGAGTCGTCTCTTCTTGAGCAGCAGCGTTTCCTTGATGGCCTTCAAGCAGATGCACGCGCCGAGTACATGAACCTGTTCTCCGCAGCCATGAGGGGTGATAACAACACATGCCTGCTCCACGCCAACCAGTTGAAGCAGCACTGCATTCGCCGGTTCAAGCAGGGGGCCTTGTCTATCGAGCAGCTGGCAGAAGTCGACGGGTTGCACCTCAAGGTCTCTAAGGCCGCCAGTGAACCCTCGAGCCTTCCTGTGCATACGTACCGCATGAATCTTTCCATATTCACCTCGATTCCTAACTATTGGGGCACGGGGCACCTGTTCCCCATAATGCCCATTCACCGGCTCGACCAGAGGCCGACCATGAGAGGGATGCTGTCGGATTTAACCTGCGACAGTGATGGGAAGCTCGCCACCTACATAGGAGGAGAATCAAGCTTGCCTTTGCATGAACTGGATGGGAACAAGAACGGACATTACTACTTGGGTCTTTTCCTAGGCGGGGCCTACGAGGAAGCCCAGGGCCAGATCCACAACTTGTTCGGAGCACCCAATGTGGTTCGAGTTGAGTCTGAAGCTGACAACCCTGGTGGTTTCATAATGACTCGTGCACTACTTGGCCCGAACTGCGGGGACCTCCTTCGGGTCATGCGTCACGAGCCCAAGGCCATGGTGGAAGCATTCAGGCACCGAGCAGAGGAGCTAGGTGCAGTCGGAGGCGACCAAGATGGGCTGGCAACTGAGGCCTTAGCGGGCGGGCTTGCACACTTTTTCAGCAGCTGGCCCTATCTCGTGTCGACTTCGACCTAGGGCATGCCTGTTGACACCGGCAATGGTTTTTTCTGATAACACGAGATTTCTGATATACCATTATAATAGGTAAAATTCTTATTTAGACTTATATGTATCTGCAACAATAGTTAGCAATTTTCATCAAGACTCCCCTTGCTTTGCTCTGATATTGAGATCTCTACAGTACCTCGGTAACAGATGGTTGAGTTCTATATGGATATATGGCTTGAAGACCCATCCCTAATTTAATCGGGGTTCATGTGTGACAACAGAGGGTTTTGATCGAAATCTCGAATTGCTACTACCCTTGCTTTCATCTCAATTTCTTTTGTGTAGTGTGTCTAGGAGGGTTTGATTAATTATAATCTTGTAATTTTCGTTTCTCAAGGATTTTCACCTTAAACTCTTGTCATGTAATTTTTACATATTATGAATGAATCCTCAAGGTTCACGAGAAAAAAAAAACTTGTCTAAGAAAATGTTATTAAAACTTTTACTATGAGTATGTGGGATTTTTAGGATGTTTAACACCTACCATCACATGTTGCATTCTGATATCATATTAAATTTTCATTTCAACTGGAAGAGATTGATTGCAAACCATATCCAACCAAAAAAATGTAAGCTAATTAATAGCAGTAGCAGCTTATCCTTTTATAAACTCAATGATTGTTTCTTCAAAATTTTCCGATATGAGATCCCTTAGAAACTTCACAGTCGAGTCTTCTAGAAGAAAAGCAAATTAAAATTGGTCATGCATGACAATGCTGTTCCACGATTGAAGGACAAATATAATTAATTATAAGTGCAAACCAAAGATGGTGAGGAATTTTTAAGCAGTATCATTTCCAAACAATCCCCTCCCAAGAAATATATATATTTCGAGTTCGAGTTTCATGAATAGAGAAAATTCATGACTAAAAGAGTTTTATCTCTTAATGGGTTAGCTCGAACTGCATTACTCAAGTTTTCATTGGGCTTTCGGATATAAGACCGGATAAAAAAATTAATTAAAAATATTATCATTATATTAGACCGGCTGTCAGAAAAAAAAATGATGCTACAACTAACATGGGATTTTCAGATTCAATTTAATACCAAATTTTTTTATTAATAAAAAACATAATTATGGATAGACACACAATAGTCGAAAAACATGCCATTCCGGTATTGAGCTTTGTTATGGGGTTGACGTGCTGAATGGGTACAACCCAACGATGCCATGTGTTTTATGGGGTTGACGGTCGAATCAAAGATCTGGTCGTTTAATGGTTGATTCGATGAAAAGGGTCTATCTTCTTACTGCCAAGATACGAACTTGATGCTGGGTTATGTTGATTTCGTACTCGGATCTGAGTAGGATCTGTTGATTTTGGATTGGAAACAGTCAGATCTGAGGTGCCGTGTCTCACTCTTCAGTGTCGCTGATATAGCGTACGCGAGTAACCTATCACAGACTCGTTGATTCGCGCACGAATACCGGAACTTTGACCTTCGACTCCCTATTGATTATTCGAATACCTAGGTAATTGGCATCCAACTCGAATTGAATCCAAGAATTGGGCAAAGAGCACGAAAACTTCAATTTTTATTGATAATCAAAAGACAACTCTCTTGAACCTAGGGTTTACAAAGCTTAAATAGAATTTAAAACATCTAAATTACACGAAAGACATAAATTTTTCATAAAATTGCAAAAACACCCAAATAATAATAAAATGCCCGTTTGAGGCCCTAAACGATGAAATTCGACAAAAATCTCGTCTTTTCACAGCCAAAGGCTGTGAGTTTTGCTCTGGAGGCCGTTTCCCTTGAGACTGGGTCATCAGAACCTATTTTTCTCAAAATACCAATTTGACACCTCTTCTAACGCATCAGTCGCTGTCGTGGAATGTCTGTATCCTTGTTGTTGGTCTGGTCAGTGACTGTCATGTGTGTGTCTGACAATCTTGACAAGGTTTGATTCTATGGTCACTAGTATGAACATCATTTCAAACGGTTAGATTCGTATCAGTGATATGTGCCGTTATCTTAGAACAGTTTTCTCTACATGGATCTATCTTTAACTTTGGTGTTAGTGGATCGACCGGACTGCCTGATATCCGATATGTATGCAACTGCTTGCTGAGCAATTTATTAGGCCTCCGGGCTTGATCGGAGTATAAATGTTTCGCAACTTATAGCATAGCATAGAAGCCTACGAGATGAACTCTACAGCGTGAAGGCTAATGTGCTTGTTGTGCTTCTATTGTTTATGTAGGAATGGCAATGGAAACCTTTCTATTTGTTGAGAAGTAAAATGGGATAAATCCCACATCAGAAAAGAAAATGAAAATCCACGGGTTAATATATGGCTTGGGTACCATCACTTATCAGCTTGAACTTTTAAGTGGAAATGGGCCTAAACCCGTATAAGCCCAATGTAAATTTAATATGGTATCAGAGCCTAGGTTACGCGTATGCGTGCCTACGAGCGTGTGCGCGCCCACACCACGCCAGACCCAGTATGTCGAGTGCAGCCAAGAGTGCGCCTCATGTTAGTGTCCCCCTTCGCTCGAGTACGGAAGATGAGCCCGGCTCGAGGTCAATTGTTAAGGGCGGATGTTTTAGGGCACGTGACAACGTGTAGGCAGAAATAGACCACACGTTGCACGTAAGGGTGGGTGTTGAGGAGTAAAATGGGATAAATCCCACATCGGAAAAGAAAAGGAAAATCCATGAGTTAATATATGGTTTGGGTACCACCACTTATCAGCTTGAACTTTTAAGTGGAAATGAACCTAAACCTGTATAAGCCCAATGTAAATTTAATACTATTCACCTTGGAGTCCGTGAACAAGGGCCACCCCGACAATCTCTGCGACCAGATCTCCGATGCTGTTATTGATGCCTGCCTTGAGCAGGACCCTAACAGCAAGGTCGCCTGTGAGACCTGCGCCAAGACCAACATGGTCATGGGCTTCGGTGAGATCACCACTAAGGCCAATGTTGACTATGAGAAGATCGTGCGTGACACCTGCCGCTCGGTTGGGTTCGTCTCCGATGATGTTGGGCTCGACACTGACAACTGCAAGGTCCTCGTGAACATTGACCAGCAGAGCCCTGACATTGCCCAGGGCGTGCACGGTCACCTCACCAAGCGACCTGAGGAGATTGGTGCCGGTGATCAGGGTCACATGTCCGATTTCTTTGCTGCTGCTGGAACAGCTATCAGCACTATCCTGGCTTGAGATCAATCCCCTAATATTTGCTTAATTTCATATACACGGATTGCCATTTTTTGGTTTTTTATTTTTTTTTCTACGCCCACCGTATTAGCGTTAATCATGGTACCAATGTACTGTCAATGCAATGATATGATGAACGAGAATTTTGTGAGCAGCAACTGAATCGAGCAACTGAATCGAGTATTGCCGAAGCGAACCCCGTCTTTTATTATCTCAAAGCTGTGATAAACACGAGTATAAACCTTTGATCCACCTTTGGGCCGGTTCGAATGGGCCTCAGCCCACGGAAGATCAGCCCAAAAACAACACAACCCTCGCTCCTAGCCAAACCTCAACATAAGATGAAAGCTTGATGGCTTTATTTATTTATTTATATATATATATATAATTTCCGTATGTGTTTAAAATAGACAATAATAACAGTAAGAAGTAATATAGGAGAAAGATTTAATAGTAACAATTGAATTATACAAAAAATGGTATTCCAAAATATATATATAATATTATTTTGTTATGAAAAAAAGTTATTAGCAAATAAAATTGCAATGATAAGAAAAATTAATTTGATTCGTATGTTATTACTATTATCAATGAAATATTTATAAAAAAACTCATATTATAGAAAAATTTATATTGTGCACACAATATGAATAAAAAAATTATAACAAAAATAGTTATCATTTAAAATTAAAAATATGTAAGTGCATATTGATGGTGAGAGACATGTCGGGATAAGGTGTAGCGAGAAATAAAATAAGAGTAAAAAGAAGATAGTATAGAAAATAATTTTCTCGTGCTTTTTTATTAGGACATGTAATATATTAAATTTCAAAAAAATATTTATATTTAAAGAAAAACCTTTTAAGTTATTGAGAGAATTTTTAATTTTTAAAAGATTTTAATTTATTCCTAAATAAAAATAGGGTAAGTTATAAATAAAAAAGAGAAACAAATTTTAACTTTTATCTCAGTTTTGACGCGAGTTTTTAATTTTGACATAGAAAATCCAAACGTTTTGATTGTGTTGTCAAATATGACACACCGTAACAGTTTCGTGACATTTTCCGTCAAATTGCCGACGTGGAGGGTAACGGCGGACTCACGAGCTGTACATGTGGCCTACATATGATTCAGGTCTCCATTCCTTCAGCTAGGGTCAAACGGATTTGTGACACAAATCAAACCCGAAACCCAACATCAGCTCTTTCTTCCAAATATGCGAACAATTAATGAAGAACGAGTGAATGTTGAGACTGGATCTCAACATTCAATTAGCTTCTCTCTTCTTTTTTTTTTTTTCCCTCTTCTATTGTGCACTTTGTTGCCTAGTAAGATTGAGTCATACGTGTTCCCTTGGATCTTCAATTTGTCGAAGACTGGTCGGTTCGGAGACTTTCTCTGTTCTTAATTGTTCCACGGAGGGAGCATCCATCTTTGTGCATGGTTACTTTCTGGAAGAAGGGGAAGCTGCAGCAGCATCCTGCATCCATCTTTGTGCATCGGCATCCATCTTTAATTTGAAACGATAATTCAAACAATATATTTTCTAAATAATATCATATTTATCTATCATAAGTTTACTTTTTAATTGTTGTTTTAGGCTTAATTAATAATGTATCAACTGAAAGCTATATATCATGACCTAATTTTTACATGTTATAAGGGAGACCTCATGACCTAGTAAAAGAATAGCGAAAGTTAAATAAATTGGTACAAAAGTCTCATTGATGAGAATATAAAATTCAAGACCTCGTAATTTTTCGAGTTGAGACTTGTGCCACTACATCCCTTCCTCTTGTCAAGAATAATTTTACCTCAACAACATATACAGTATTCCTACCTTAAGAAATTATTTATTTAATAATATCACACATAACGCTGTGTCACATTTATGTCAAAGTTCATAGAAGATGACGAACTATCATATTAAATTAACTAGACAATTACCTACACTACGTGTAGAGTTATTTTAGAAATAATACTTTATTAATTTACGGAGTTAATGGATGATTAATAAGTTCATTTACGATTGATTTATTTTGTACCTAAACTAAACTATCATCAATATAAGAAAAAAGTGTTCAATATTTCTAATAAGTGAAATTTCTTAATTCGAATAACATAAAAAATAATAATAATATAAATATAAAATAATTAATTGTATGAAAAAATATTTAGCAAACAACACACGTTCATTGAAAGAGAGATAGTGGTGAGAGTGCGAAGAGAAAACGAGAAATATGATAGTAAAAAATGAGTAGCATCTAATGATCATAATATAAATTCAAACATATCTAGTAAGAATAATATTAGGAATGGGAAGTCAGATACAGATGAATGAGAGAAAATTTGTTCAATGAGTTCTGTTTGTACCACGGATCATCGTCTGGTAGAAAATAAATTAAAATGATAGAGTACGAACCTTTATCATTATCATCATCGCATGCACATGACAGATATTGCAGCTAGCAATTGATTTGATTGCACTGTTCACTTCACTCGCTCCTAGTCCAAGGGGTGAGCCATACTAGATGAACTTGTCTGTCATTACGTACTATTTATTCAAAAATTTTAAAATAAATTTTTCATTCACCAAACTCTTCTTATGTCAATGCTTTCGAAACTTTCACCAAATAATAATAATAATAATAATAATAATATTATTATTATGATGATGATGATAATGATAATGATAATATTATTGTTGTTGTTATTGTTATTATTTTTCTCTTCCTCCGCAACTTGCAGAAACTGAGGGACCAAGGATTTCCTGAGAACAGCTTCTTCGAGATATTACAGGAGCCTTTAGGCCTGGTGTCCTCACGGCTTTAATGGGCGTAAGTGGAGCAGGAAGACGACTATGATGGACGTCCTCTCGGGGAGGAAAACTGGTGGCATTATTGAAGGGGCTATAAGGGTAGGGGGTACCCTAAAGTGCAAGCAGCTTATGCCAGAATTTTGCATTATTGTGAGCAGACCGACACTCATTCCCCACAAATTACAGTAGGAGAATGAGTGGTATACTCTGCTTGGTTACGATTGCCACCTCAAATCGACCAGCACACAAGAGACGTAAGATCTCCTGGAGTTGGACCTAGTCACTCGATTTTATTTGTTTACTGTTATGTGATCTAAAAATACTGTGCTCCTTAAGGACCAACAAATGAAATTGATCAAATGGATTTCAAATGAGCGGGCACAAAGACTCAAACGGACTCAATATCGTATAAAATTCTGTAGGGATATTGTTTGTTTATATCTTATTAGCATAATGCTAACTCTTATACTTATTCAGGAATTTGTGGCTGAAGTCCTTCAAATAATGGAGCTCGACGACATGAAGGAAGCACTATTAGGCATCCCGACGGTAGGCGGTATATCAATCGAACAACGTAAACGGCTCACAATAGCAGTGAAGCTTGTCTCTAACCCATCGATAATATTCATGGACGAGCCCGCTTCAGGACTAGATGCTCGGGCCGCAACGATAGTGACGCGGGTTGTGTAGAATCACTACAAGAAATTTTGTATGTAGTGACAAATTCTATTACTATGAAGGAAATTTTATAACAAGAAAAGTATATTTGTAATAAGAGTGTTAAATTACACTAAATAAATTTTTATAATGCATATACTTAATATATATGTAGATACATAATTACACATATCTTCAATATTATATGAGCGCCGAAAACCAAGTATTTCTATAATAACTAACATATATGTATATACATACTTAATGTGCATGTATATACATACTTATCTGTGTATTGTGATAAGAATGTTAAATTACACTAAATAAAGTCTCATAATGCACATACTTAATATGTATATAGATACATATATATTTATATGTATACACATATCTTCAATATTGTGTGAGCGCCATAAACCAAGTATTCCCATAATAATTAACATATATGTATATACATATTTTCATATATTGTGACACATTATATAATATTTTCATCGCGAAAATACGTTTATCACCATAAGTTATAAGATATTGTGACCAAACGTTATTTTATCACGATATACTTATTAGGACGAGCTTATTTTGACAAAAATCATAACAAATTATCATCTATTTTCGTGGCAAGAAATCTTATCTGTTATTGTGAATATTGTTCACACGAGAACGACAGTTGTTTGCACTATTAATCAGTCCAGTATCAACATATTTGAGGCATTCGATGAGGTAACTCGCAATGCTATTTCAATTATATTGTCTTTCTTTCGAGTAAATTTTTGCATTTCGGCTTATTGTGTTACTACATGTTGTTGTTGAGTTATGGAGCCTGAAGTACTGTGATTCCAGATCGAGAGCAGCAATCCATGTTTTGTTCTGTTTTTCAGTTCGGCCCATTGGTGATGTAATTAGGGTTTGTTCCCTTTATAAGTAGCAACTTATATCTCTTGTAACCCTAACTAAAAAAAAATAGTAGAATACTTGGCTTGGCGGCTCCCCTAGACGTAGTCAGAACTTCTTCTCTGGCGAACTGACTAATCAATTTCGTTTGTCCTTTTTGCTTTTCGTTCATATTTTCTTCTACTATCGTATATTTTTCGCAACAATTGGTATTAGAGCTCGGGTTTGAATCTGGAGCAATCTACGATAGACGGAGGAAAATCGGTGATCGAAAAGTTCGATGGATCGGATTACGGGTTTTGGAGGATGCAGATTGAAGATTATCTTTATGGTAAAGATTTGTGGCAACCTCTAGAGGATAAGCCGATCGGGATGACAGCTGCGGAATGGAACATGTTGGATAGGAAGGCGATGAGTGTGATTCGTTTGTCGTTGTCGCGGAACGTGGCATTTCATACAGCGAAGGAGAAAACCACCAAAGGTATACTGCAGGTTTTAGCCGATATGTACGAAAAGCCATCAACGGCGAACAAGGTTCATCTGATGCGGCGGCTGTTTAACCTAAAGATGTCGGAGAGTACTGTTGTTACCGAACATCTAAATGAGTTCAATTTGATAACGGCTCAATTGACCTCAGTCGATATCGATTTTGATGATGAAGTAAGAGCCCTAATTTTATTGTCGTCTCTACCAAAAATTCGGAGCGGAACGGTCACAGCTATTAGTGCTTCAACGGGGAAGGAGAAATTAAAGTTTGACGAAGTTCGAGATCTGATAGTTAGTGAAGAAATTCACAGAAAATAATCAGGAAAAACTTTGGGATCAGCTTTGAGTACAGAAAATAGAGGCAAATCAGAATCAGGGAATTCGCATCGAGGTAGATCGAAATCGAGAAATAAATATAAGTCAGGAAAAGATAAAAGTTCAATTGAGTGCTGGAATTGTAAGAAACGTGGTCATTACTCGAATCAATGTAAGGCACCGAGAAAGGAAAAGAAAAATGACAACTCAGCAAATGAGGCAACATAGGATATTAGTGACGCGTTGATCTTGAGTGTCAGCAGTCCGTTGGAATCGTGAGTTTTGGATTCTGGAGCATCGTTTCATTCCTGCCCTAATGCTGATATAATGGAGAATTATACTTCTAGTAATTTTGGTAAGGTTTATCTTGCTGATGATGAGCCTTTGGAGATCGCAGGGAAGGGAGATGTTCGGATTAAAACACCGAATGGACTCATATGGCAGTTGCGTGGTGTGAGGCACATTCCTGGTTTGAAGAGGAATCTGATTTCTGTAGGGAAGTTGGATGACGAGGGTTATGACTTGCCCTTTGGCTCTAGTTCTTGGAAAATAATCAAAGGGGTCATGGTGGTGGCTCGAGGTAAGAAGGAGGGTACACTGTACATGACCGTGAACAGCCATGATAACATTGCACTCGCCAGTGCAAACAGCGATGCATATTTGTGGCTTTGCAGGCCCACATGAGTGAGAAGGGGATGAAACAGTTATGTTCAAAGGGCAAACTACCAGGTCTAAAAACAGTTGAGCTTGGATTATGCGAGGATTGTGTATTCGGGAAGCATAAAAGAGTTAGTTTTTCGAAGGCTGGTAGAACTTTGAAGGAGCAGAAGTTGGAGCTGGTACATAGTGACTTATGGGGACCAGCACCGGTCACATCTCTTGGTGGCGCATCATATTACATGACCTTCATTGACGACTCCACAAGGAAGGTATGGGTTTATTTTCTTAAACGTAAATCTGACACTTTTGATGCTTTCAGAAAGTGGAAAGCTTTGGTAGAAAATGAAACAAGCCTGAAGGTGAAATGTTTGAGATCTGATAATGGTGGACAATATGAGCTCGATGAGTTCAAAGAGTACTGTGCTATGAATGCATTCGCATGGAGAAAACTATTAGAGGAACCCCTCAGCAGAATGGGGTTGCAGAACGAATGAACAGAACCTTGAATGAACGTGCTAGGTGCATGCGATTGAAGTGTGGTTTACCGAAGACATTTTGGGCAGATGCAATTAACACTGCTGCTTTCTTAATTAATAGAGGACCATCAGTTCCTTTGGATAACGGCATACCGGAGGAGGCTTGGAGTGGTAAAGAGGTAAACCTGTCATTTCTTAAAGTATTTGGTTGTGTTTTGTATGTTCATGTTGATGCTACTGCTAGGAGTAAACTGGATGCAAAATCTATGAAATGTACTTTTATTGGATATGGCGGTGATGAATTTGGTTATAGATTTTAGGATGATCAGAATCGAAAAATAATTCGAAGTCGAGATATCATATTTAATGAGCATGTTTTGTACAAAGACAGGTCGGGTGCACCAGACATTGATAGTGCATGTACTCAAGTTAAAAGCCCTCAGTTTGTTGAATTTGATATTTCAAACTCACGTGTCAGCAAAATTCAGAATGACCAGGAGGTTGTTGTGGCAGGACCAAGTACGCCAATAGTTCCGTTGAGGAGATCATAAAGACAACATCATGCACTAGAAAGGTACTCGCCCTCTTTACATTATCTTTTGTTGACTGATAGTGGTGAGCCAGAATGTTTTGCTGAGGCCATGCAGAGTGAGCACTCGAGCAAGTGGGAGCTTACAATGGAAGATGAAATGAATTTTGTAATGTCCAATAGCACTTGGGAACTAGTTGAGCTTCCAAAGGGTAAGAAGGCATTGCATAACAAGTGGGTTTACAGAATTAAAGAAGAGGCAGATGGAAGCAATCGTTACAAGGCAAGGTTGGTTGTGAAGGGTTTTCAGCAGAAACAAGGTATTGATTATACATATATATTCTCTCCTGTTGTGAAGCTAACTACTATTAGATTAGTTTTTAGCATAGTTGCTGCAGAGAATTTATTCTTAGAGCAGATGGATGTAAAAACAACCTTTCTTCATGGTGGTCTTAACGAAGACATATATATGAAGTAACCAAAAAGATACTTGTCTGAAGGTAGCAGTGAGCTTGTGTGTAAGCTACAAAAAGTTTGTATGGTTTGAAATAAGCCTCGAGACAGTGGTATATGAAGTTTGATGGGTTCATGCATGAGATCGAGTTTGTCCGATGCAATTCTGATCATTTTGCTACTTCAAGAGGTTTGACAATAGCTTTATTATTTTGCTATTATATGTTGATGACATGTTGATAGCAGGCTCTTGTGCTCAAGAGGTGTATAAGTTGAAGAAGCAATTGTCCAAACAGTTTGAAATGAAGAATCTTGGAGAGGCTAAACAAATCCTAGGTATGAGAATTAATCGATATGAAGTGGTAGGAAAGCTGTTCCTTTCACAGGCTGAATACATTGAAAAAGTTTTAAAGAGATTCCGTATGGATAAAGCAAAGCCAGTGAGTACTCCTATGGGCAGCCATTTTAAGCTATCAAAAAGGGATTCACCTAAAAGTGATTCAGAGCGTGCTCATATGGAGAAAACTCCCTATGCTTCAGCAGTTGGAAGTATTATGTATGCTATGGTGTGTACTAGACCAGATATTGCGTATGCAGTGGGAGTTGTGAGCAAATATATGAGTAATCCGGGTAAGCAGCATTGGGAAGCAGTAAAGTGGATCTTTAGATACTTGCGAGGTACCACAGAGAGGGCTCTATGTTTCGAAGGCAAGAACATGGTTTTGAATGGTTATGTTGATGTTGATTTGGCAGGTGATCTTGATAAAAGGAAGAGTACAACCGAGTACGTGTTTACTTTTAGTGATACATCGATTTCTTGGGCTTCTAAGTTGCAGAAGACAGCGGCTTTATCTACTACAGAAGCGGAGTATATAGCAGTGACAGAGGCTAGTAAAGAAATGATATGGCTGCAAAATTTCTTGTGTGAACTGAGGAAAGAGCAGAAGAACAGTATTCTTTACAGCGATAGTCAGAGCGCTATTTTCTTAGCTAAGAATCCAGCTTTTCATTCGAGAACGAAGCACATTGAGTTGAAGTATTATTACATTCGACATCTCTTGGAAAAGAAGACTTTGCAACTAATGAAGATTCGTGGAAGTGAGAATCCTTCTAACATGTTAACTAAGGCTGTGACCTTAGAGAAGTTGAAGCTATGCATGGCTTCAACTGGCCTTGGAGCTTGAGGAGTTCAAGAATTGGTGCCGCCGTCATTTATGGGTTATTTGTCGATTGTGAAGATGAAGAGATAATTACATTCGTGTTCAGTCTCTCATGTTTTGTTCTTTTTTCAGTTCGGCCCATTGGTGATGTAATTAGGGTTTGTTCCCTTTATAAGTAGCAGCTTATATCTCTTGTAACCCTAATTAAAAAAAAAGTAGAATACCTGGCTTGGCGGCGCCCCCAGACGTAGTCAGAATTTCTTCTCTGGCAAACTGGGTAATCAATTCCGTGTGTTCTTTTTACTTTTCATTCATATTTTCTTCTACTATCGTATATTTTCCGCAACAATTGTGCAGTTGATTCTGATGAAAAGAGGAGATCAGATGATATATGTAGGAGAGCTAGGCCAACATTCAACCAAGCTTATAGAGTACTTCGAGGTATGCCGGCAGCTTTCTTTCGCTTGTAATATGCATGCAAATTCCAAGAAAGAGAGCAATAAATTCTCATCTACAGAGTATTCCTGGAGTGCCACAAATTAAGGAGAACCACAATCCCGCTACATGGATGCTCGACGTCTCGACTCCCTCAGTTGAAGCTAAGCTCAGCATAGATTACAGCATCCTTTACAAAGAATCTCATCTATACGAGTTAGAATGAGCCTTCCAGCAAAAATTTACATCTTCTGCTGGAAGTGAGAACAATCAAAAGAACTGATGCACGCATTTTGCAATATCTATGTAGGAAAAACATAAAAATGGTTAAGCAGCTGAGCAAACCGGTGACCGGTTCGAGAGAACTACTGTTCTCATCTAAGTTTCCGCAAAACCAGTATGAGCAATTCAAAGCATGTCTATGGAAGCAGCACCTGTCGTATTGGAGAAGTCCCAAGTACAACTTGGTTCGGCTCGCGTTTATCGCCGTTTCTTCCTTGTTATTTGGATTGCTTCTTTGGTAAAAAGGGGCAGAACATGTAAGTACTTCTAGATCAATCATTCCAAACTCAATAAAACCGAACATCTTGCCTATTCCTCATACTTGATGGTTTATCATGAATTTTTCACTTGAAGAAATGGGGAGCAAGATCTGTTCAATGTACTGGGCGCGATGTACATCTTCGTGCAATCCACGGGAATAGTCAACTGCTCCTCTGTTCTGCCATTTGTAGCCATGGAATGAACAATCATGTACCGAGAAAGGTTCGCAGGGATGTATTCCTCGTGGGCTTATTCCCTCGCTCAGGTCTATAAAAATATCTCACCACCCCCCCAACCCCCAAAACCATTCCATCAAGAAATTAATCAATGTTCAGGAATTTAACCTATACTTTTAACTACTGCAATGCATTGTAGGTGGCCATCGAAATCCCATACATACTTATCGAAGCAGTGTCGTTCGTGGCTATCACATATCCTGCGGTTGGATTCTATTGGTCATTCCAAAAGGTGTTCCTGTACTTCTATACTATGTTCTGTACTTTGTTGTACTTCAACTACTTCGGCATGATGATCGTCTCACTGACTCCGACCTACCAAGTGGCTTCGATTTTCGCGAGTTTCTGGTACACCATGTTGAATCTCTTCTCGGGATACATCATACCAGGACCTGTAAGTCTCAACCTTAACACCTCCTTGCTCCCACGAACCTGTGCTCCTATTTTCTTGTGCCTTTGCCCAAACAAACCTAGATCTCAACTCTAAGCGTCAAATATTGATACATTTGCTGCAGCTTTAAGAGCATTAGAAATTGGGCCAGACAGCAGAACATTTTCGACTCCTGCAAATTAATTTATCGGAACATTTCAAATACCTGAATTTGTGTATGTGCTTTCATTTCAGAACATCCCGAAACGGTGGGTTTGATGTTACTGGATCTGCCCCGCTGCTTGGTCCCTCAGAGGCCTCCTCACTTCGCAATACGGAGACATCAGTGAGGAGATAATAGTAGATGGAGAGCTCACAACAATCGGCAGGTATTATTATGGCTACAAGTACGATGAGTTGGGGCTCATATCCGCTATTCTCTTGGCGATTCCGCTGCTTTTCTCAATTATGTTTGCCTTTTGCATAGCAAAGCTCCACTTTCAGAAGAGATGAGGAAGCATTTGTCCTTTACATGCATTGTATAGTTTCCAGTTTATTATGTTATTATGGAAGTTTGTGATACACACCGGAAGTTTATGGAAGAGGCTCACAGGGAGGCCATTTCAACTTTTTGGAAGTTTTAGGGTTAAAAATTAACAGGATAAAAGTTTGAAGGGCTATCAATTTTTGTAACACGTAATGCCTATTCCCCCCTTTGTCATGTAAAAATTCAAATTGAGCCAACTGGTTAATATAGTAAAAAATTTTGTCAACATATATCTATAATCTATACATATACATATATCTTCCTTCACTTCCTTTGCTTTTTGTCGATAGAAGTCAAATTTTGGGAATTATCCAAAATTGGAAATTCCTATATCCCAATGTAATAGGAGCACTCATAAGAAAGGAATGGCATCTCTTTCATTAATTTTCCTAATTTGGCCATTGACTTTTGCTTGTTTAAGTGGCAATTTATATAAATTTAACCCAATTTTTTTATTAGGGAGGCAATAAAACCACAAAAGGCTTAAAGTTTGCATACACCATCCCAAGGACAATGAATAATGCATTTCGTTTAATATATTTATCCAAGAGCAGTTGATATCCGTGATATATACGAGAACATTTTGTCAATTTTTGTATGATTGAGAATAATTAATCAACACATATAATATACGAATTAATATGGTCTAAAAAAATCAAAACTATATATTCTATTAAATACATATATATGGACTTTATAAATTGTGAATGAGAATCTAAGAAAGAAAAATTATGATGATAAATAAATACTTACCTAATTCTACTGAAAAAAATAAATACTTACCTAATCTTATGGAATAATATATATATATATATATATATTAAAAGAGAAGAATCATGTAATATTATAATATATATATAGAGAGCTACGTATAAAGAGTAAGAGATGCCATATAGATAAAGGGATTAGGGTGTAGAAACAAATTATCCTCAGTAGAATGATAAGGTATAAAATATATTTTTTAAATTTCTATTTTATTTATTGCATATTTGGCACATTACATTTATAAGAATATTACATAGTTTGAAGAGTTGATTTCGATCATTGAAAAAACTTTTAATCTTTCAAAATATATAAATATATATATATATAATACGGATAAATATTCAAAAGATATTAAGTATGCCGCAAATAAAATATAATAAGAGTTCTTTATCTCGAATTAAAAGGTTAATCAACGTGAAATATAGGGTTTACGTTTTGACTTACGTGGCACAACTATATCTTGTCCCTCGACAATTATATTTTATAACGATGCATTCCTCGTATATATGATGGATAAGTTGAGGTTCCTCTAGGAATGTATCAGTGCTATTTATGAACTTTTTTGCATGTTAATAATTTTTGTACAGCTAGTTACCTACGTAGAAAATGACCGACGTATATATTATATAACTAATAATTATTCCACATATATTTTCTTTTTCGCCGTATTTTCTGCTGGACCATACAATCAAACGTCAAAGTCACTAAGTCGGCTAGAGAACACAAAAAAGATCTACCCAAAACAGCCATTTATATATTCAAATTCAAATAAAAAATTCAAATTAAGCCAACAGAAACATATTTATTGATAGGAGATAATATTAGATAATTCTATCTCATGGAAATACAGTGATAAATAATCAATAATATTATCGTAATACCAGTTATTGCTTGCATAATTAGTGTACCATTTATTTGTATTGCAATTTAAGACGTACTTTTCTCATATACTTAGCAAAAGGGGAAAAAAAGTATTTTTCTCATGCAGTTTGAAAAAGTAGGATAACCGAATAATTTTTAAGTATGAAATTTTATCCAAACCTCTATAAAGGAACAAGTAGAAGTTAGATATAGATTTGAAATATGATGCATGGCAACCAACCGAGAAAGTCCAACTGTGGATGGAATTGGAGTTTCAAATAAGATGGGCAAGATCCCTGAGGGGATGACTAGTTAGATAACTTGATGAAATCAGTGGGCGGTTACGAGAGATTTGCTTTAAAATTAAAAGAACCCTAGGTGCAGACTCGCATATTATGTACTACGTAAAAAATATTAATAAGATTTAGTTTATTTGTAATAGAGAAGATTATACGAAATCTTAGCTTATCTTGTATTTTAGAAATGTATATATACACATTGATGTATTTCCTTTGTATTCATGTATAACTTCTATATAATGCAATACATTCTACCTCACAAATCATGTGAGGATTCAACCATTCTACTGTCCCAATCTTCATGGTATCAGAGCCTTATATGGATAACTTTGATTGGCTTGCTTGCTTCCGCTCACCCTTCTCTCTTTCTATTTGTTTCTTTTCTGCTCAGTGTTCATGGTTGACACTACTTCCTCACTCGTTTCTTTCTCATCCTCATCTCTTGTTATTCAAACTCCCTCAACTATCCTGACCATTCCTGTCAAACTTAATGGCAAAAATTACCTGTGTTAGAAAGGTATTATGATGCATCTGCTCGCTACTTATGACTTGCTGGACCATGTTGAAGGTCAAGCCATCGCACCAAGCAAGACCACCACTAGAGCTGATGGCATCATAGTACATAATCTCGATTACCTGATATGGGAATCCATAAACAACTTTTCACTCACCCCGTGTGATGCTGGCGTCACAGAGGAGATTGGAGTGATCATTCTTGCTGCCAAGACATCCCAAGAGGCATGGACATTGCTCGCAACCTCGTTCCTCACTTAGACCGCCGCACAAGAGGACCTCCTCGATTAGCGGTGGCGTGACCTGAAGAAAGGTAATCAGCTAATGGTTAAATTCCTCGAAATGGTGAAAGAAAATGCTCTTTGATATGCCCAAATTGGATAGCCAAAAATGCTAGCAGACATCAATCGTCGTATCTACACAGGTCTCGGTCCCGATTAGAAACCGATTGTCCTAGCACAATCAGAACGAATGCTTACCATGAGTACCGATGAGCTTCAATCTCTGCTTGTCGGTCATGCGCCTTTATACTCAAGGACCCCAGTCGAACCCCTCTGCTCCTGCAACCACCCCTCTCGACCAGCAAAGGGAAGTGGCAGCAAAGGGAACTCGGTGAAGAGCAATGGCGGCAAAGGGAAGAACTCTAGTGGCAAAGAAGGCTCTGGAAATTATGGGAACTCTACTGATCAAGGCCAAGGAGAAAGGAATACATGAAACCCTAATTTCAATTTTGGGGGAGGAGGATATGGGCAAGGAAGACTCAGGCAGCAACAACCAAGTCAGTTGGGTCAGTACCACTTGGGTCAGACTTGTGACCCACGATTGAGCCTAGGAATCTTTGGGCCTCCAAGTAGCTTTGGGCCTTTGGCAGCTGGATGGCCCAGTCCAGAAAATTATGATGCTCGTAGCCCACCTTTCTTTGGCAATTTTGCCTTCAGGCCTAGTTCCGTGGTTGTCTGTCAGACTTGCTACCGTCCAGGCACACCGCTCCATTTTGTCTGTATTCTATGGCACAGGCTCATCTAACCCATGGTACTTCTCCAGGACTCTCTGATCCTGACTGATACATGGACTCAGGGACAACATATCATGTCACATATGACCTGTCCAACCTCAATCTTTGTGATGACACCTTAACCTCGTACGAAGTTTTCGTGGGTGATGGTAAATCATTTCTGATTCTCGCTTCTGGTTCCTCCACCTTTAAACTCTCTTAGTGTCCTTTACGCTTAAGTCACATCCTTTATGCTCCGCATATTTCCGAAAATCTTATCTCGATATCTAAATTCGCCAAAGACAATACTTGTTTCTTTGAGCTTCACCCAGATTGTTTCATTGTGAAGGATCGTCATACGCGCTAGGAGCTTATGCTTGGCCCAATTAAAGATGGACTCTACTGCTTCCACCCGAGAGGCAGGCGCATCGACCGTCTTTAGGCTCATCTCTCTATGTCCGAGTCTGGTGTCTTATGGCATCAACGCCTTGGTCACTTGTATTTTCCTATTGTTCGTCGTGCATTAAGTACTTCCTATTCTTTTAATAATGATCATGTTGGTCATATCTATTCTGCTTGTCAAGAAAGGAAGATAATAAATAACTCTTTTCCACCTACTCTTCACAAAATCACCTCTTTATTTGAGCTTGTTCATACCGATATTTGGGGTCTTGCACTAATCACTTCTCATACTGGTCGTCATTACTATATTCACTTTCTTGATGATTATAATAAATACTAGGGGTGTTTGGGTCCGGGTACCAAGTTTTTTTCACGATATCCGGACCCTACCTTGTAAAGAACAGGTTTCAAGATTTTGGAACCGAACTCTACTATGCTGAGTCCTAGAAGCGGAACTTACCCAGAACCTATATTATACCGCGGGTTTAGGGTAGTCTATTGGAACCGGTAAATTTTTTTGTCTCGCTAAATGAAACCGAAAATATCTCATCCATAATTAGTAATTACGCAAAACAGAATGTCGACATAGATTTAAATTAATCCACAATACATCTACAACAAAAGAGTAATATGTTTCATCAATCCATCCATAAAACTAAACATTTGTAATACGATCAGACCTCACCGAGAACACACCTATCATCGTCGAACCAAAGCTGCCGACGATAAGGAATGCGAAGCTTCCACCGAGAGAGAGAGAGAGAGAGAGAGAGAGAGAGAGAGAGAGAGAAAGGGGAAGAGGGTAAAGTAAAAGGGATAAATATATTTGAATATAACTAAGGGAAATTATTATTAGGTTCAAGTACCGGTTCCGGTTCCGGTTCCGGTTCTGGGTACCTTATATGCAGGAATCGGAACTTGTTTTCACCGGATTCTAATTTTAATACTCGGACCCTACCATAACGGATAGGTTCCGACTAGTTCCAGGTATACCCGGTATCGATGCACAACTCTAGTAAATGCTCCAAGTTTTATGTTCTCAAATCTTGATCTAATGTACTTAGTGTTTTTCGAGCATCTGGTCTTCAAATTGAGAATCTCTATGGACATCGAATCAAGCTTTTTCAATCAGATGGTACAAAGGAGTTTCTCTCTGCAGATTTCCAATTTGAACCGTAGAACAGTGGTATCTTCCATTGTATCTCTTGTCTTCATGTTCCTCAACAGAATCGCTCTGCTGAATGCAAACACTGTCATATCATTGACATGGGTCTCACATTGCTTTCTTACTTTTCCATTCCACCGAAATTTTGGGATTTTGCCTTCAAAACAACGGTGTACCTTATTAACAGGTTACCTACAAAATCCCTTGGTTTTAAATCTCCTTATGAGGTACTTCATGGTAGTCAACCCGATTACTCTAACTTATGGGTGTTTGGATGTCTCTACTATCCATATTTACGTCCTTACACACGCCATAAGTTAGAACCTCGGTCCCAACCCTGTGTTTTCCTTAGATACCCTTACCACTATCAGGGATATCGATATCTGAATCCTACTACTGGTTGTATCTTTCTATCTACTGAGATTGTTTTTGATGAGCGCTCTTTTCCTTTCAGCACAGGTGCGTCTATTTTGATGGATGCTGGTCAATCCTCTTCTGGCCCCGCGTATGCTACTGGTATGTCTATTCCCTCTTCAGCAAGTATCACTTTCCACTTATATTCCTACTCTCTAGTCTGTTTCTATGCCATTTTTATAAGTCTGGTAGTCCTGCCACCTTACCTACTGAGTTGCATGTTCCTGCTCCTGAGGTTCATGACCAGTCTATAGATTTTATGGTTCCGGCTGAGGATGTTATGGGTACTGATGTTGCACCTGCTACTCAGAACACTCACAGGATGACGACGCGATCTAAGGATGGTACTCTACCTCCTTCTCGGTTCATTATATCTCGACACCCTTCGGCTTTCTTCGTTTCTGCTGCTATGCAAGAACCTCAGACCTTTGCTCAGACTCGTAAACACTCCACTTGGCGAGCAGCGATGGAGGAGGAGTATATGGAATTACTTCATAATCATACCTGGAATCTTGTCCCGCCATTACCTGCGCAAAATGTTGTTGGCTGCAAATGGGTCTACCGCATCAAATAGAAGGTTGATGGCACCATCGATCGCTATAAGGCTCGATTGGTGCAAAGGATTTTAATCAGAGGGAAGGGGTCGATTATTTGGAGACATTCAGTCCAGTCATCAAGCCAGTAACTATTCGGATGGTTCACTCTCTTGTTGTTTTCTCTCAGTGGCCAATTCGGCAACTAGATGTGAAAAATGCATTTCTTCATGGACATTTCACTGAGGAGGTTTATATGGCTCAACCGCCTGGTTTCATTGATACATGTCACTTGGATTATGTCTGCCGACTCCGTCGATCTCTCTACGGGCTCAAGCAAGCCTCCTGGACTTGGTTCTAGCATCTTAATACATATCTTCAGTGACTTGGCTTTTCAAATTCCAAGGCTGACCCCTCATTGTTTATTTAGTATATGCAAATTCATGACAAATTTTATATTATGCCACAGAGAATATGTCATGAATTATAATGTTTACTGATATTTGACTTTGACAACAAAAGTGATATGGGACCCAATTTTCAATTAAAACTTAATGCTTACTGATATCCAGTAATGCTCACGAAAAAAGAATAACATATCCATTAATGCTTACTGATATTTGACTTTGACAAAAAAAGTGATATGGGACCAAATTTTCAATTAAAACTTAGCGCATGAGTTCATTTTTATCGATATCTAACTATCTATATCTATCTGTTTGTCTGTCTACGTGCATAAAGTTCAAACGACGTAATATTGCCATATCTATGATGACGTCTGCGATATATAAGTCCATTTTGCCCGTAGAATTGGTAACTTCGTCCTAATGTTTCTATGGCCACTTCTTACATAATAGTATTGTTCCCCTGCTTTGCTTTCGAGTAATATCTTCTATTATAGTAATCGAAAAAGAAAATCTTCTATTATAAAGAAAAAACTGATCAAAGAAATCCTCTGTCTGCATTTCTTTAATTATTAAGTCAAACACGATCTCTATAGTCGTTTCCAAATTAGGAGGTTTAATGTCCAGAAAGGCAACCAGTCCAAAATTATTGATTTTCTTGGCCGAAAAATCCAAGTTATACGTACTTGCCCAATTGACGGGACATATGTATTCGGACATGCCAAATATTGTCTAGTCTGCTTGCCAACATATTCGACGCTACAGTTTCATTCAAAACATTCGGCGTGATATAACATACAATAATTAATAATTCGAGTCAATATATACATAAATCCAACATGTTCTTATATAGGTGTGTATATATGTATGTAAATTCATGACAAATTTTATATTATGCCACAGAGAATATGTCATGAATTATAATGCCATAAGAATATAGAAAGATAATGTATGTGATGATCCGTTGGTCGAACTCAAGGGAATTCGAGATATTTTCTGTATAGAACAATCTTAAACTTACATAGACAACTTGACCTTTCTTTTTCTTTTTCTTTTTTATATTCTTTTGCGTGTGTACCACATGATATTAGAAAGTTTAATGGGCTGCAATTAATCTAGATTCGAGCCGGATAGATCCATTAAAACGTAAAACTCTTTCAATTGTAGATGGCCTAATTTAACTATTTAATTATAGGCCAAGCTGGTAGGAGAAAAAATGAAAACAAATAAAAAAATTTTAAAAATTAACTTTTTAATGTAAACTGCCGAATTAATTTGTTAGGTGAGAGATTATTTCGGCATAAAACAATAAATAAGATTTCCCACGGGAAAGGAAGCTTATAAATTGTGAATATTATAACTTCCCATATAATAGAGAGGAAGGAAGAAGACTGAGCAGAAGAAACCAAAAAGAAAGCAAAAACCAAAATCTCAGTCCTTCCTCCTCAAAATGGAATTAGAACTGCAACACGCATCAAGTTTCAGAAGCAATCGTTCGGATACAGAGAGGTCTCTGCCAGCTGAAGGGAGAGTGGACGATGAAGTCAAGTTACAGTGGGCTGCGATCGACCGGCTGCCCACTTTCCGCCGGCTCCGGACATCCCTGTTCGATGATGGGAAAGTGTCAGGCAGCCAGAACAATCCGGATGTGGCAGGGAAGAGGGTTGTGGATATCATGAAGCTCGGAGGCCTTGAGCGGCATATGTTCATTGAGAACCTGTTGAAGAGGGTCGAGGATGACAACTTCAGGCTCCTCCAGAAGCTCAAGGAGAGAATCGACAGGCAAGAGAAACTGATGACCTTCAACATTATAGCTTGCCAAACAAAAACTTAAACTTGCATGAACATGTGCTTCGTGACTATATCCTTTTACGAGAATCGACAGGCAAGAGAACCGACTTCTACCTTTGTTTCCTACTTCTAAACATCATATGCAGAGTCCATCGCCAATGGAGAATAATTTTCTGAATCCTCTACAGGCTGCATATGAACGTAATTTTTTTTTCAATGAAACAATTTGATAATTCATTTTCAGGGGGCGTACGCTACTGCGTTACACCGTCTTTGATTACATCGTATCTTCTTTATCATTGGAGGATGATGATTCCTATAACAATAAATGAATAATGCGTTTGAGTTTACAAGCTAGCTTTACATGCCCACCCAAATTCAACTGTTCCTCATTATTTGGACCAAACTGAATTGACCCGGAAAAGGATATCATGTGAATATCAATTATTATATCGGAAAGGGCAGTCGTAATATGACACATCAGCTCAATAGAACCACCACGTTCGAGCCTCCTTAGGGTAAGTTACATCCGAACCTCCCTGGGGAAAGATACAATTCTCCTCAGTGTTGATGCAATTCGATTTATCTTTTTAACCTTGTTGGTTCACTTCGACCAATGACCGGATAAGATCGATCAATGTGTGCAGGGTAGGTGTGAACTTAGGGGCAGTGGAAGTAAGGTACAAGGACTTGACCATAGAGGCGGAGTATGAAGTGGTCCATGGCAGGCCTCTCCCAACTCTATGGAACACTCTCAAAAGCATCTTCTCTGTAAGAAAGATTTCAATTGAACTTTTATGATTAAACCGTGACACGCCTATATTCCTGAAAAAAATTGGAAGAACATACTTTATTTTTCACATATGAAATTATAAACACGGGATTCGGGAAACTATTACCTTGCCAAAGGCGTCAACTGTTCTGTGTTCAATGAACAGATTCGGAGAAGCCTTGGCTGCAAAAATCCAGCAGACAAGATACGCATTCTTAAGGGCATAAGTGGGATCCTCAAGCCTTCAAGGTAGCCATGTAAATTTCAGTATTACCGTTAACAAAAGAAAAAGAAAAAAAAAGGTCTAAAAATTTCCGTTAGAAATAATTATTTGTCATTTAAAATGGATGCAGGATGACACTGTTGCTTGGACCTCCAGGATGCGGGAAGACCACATTCTTGAAGGCACTAGCAGGGAAATCTGACCAATCTCTCTGGGTAATTAATACAAATCCGAAAATAATTAAGTGAATAAGGTGTACCTTTGAGATTTTAAATGTATAGAAAATTTCAGGTGTCCAGGGAAATATTGTACAATGGGTACGGGCTAAACGAGTTTGTGCCGCAGAAGGCATCAGCTTACATTAGTCAGGATGATCTTCACATCTCTGAGATGACTGTCAGGGAGACGCTCGACTTTGCTGCTCGTTGTCAAGGGGTTGGGAAAAGGGCAGGTACTCAGAGTTCTGCCTCGTAGCCTCGGTCAGGTTGTTGTAATTTACTTGCCATTGCCATGGCTGTGCATTTTACTGAAACCTGCGTTCTGTTGAAGATATTATGAAGGAAATTAGTAAGAGGGAGAAGCAAGCAGGAATTTTCCCAGAGCGGGACATAGACACTTACATGAAGGTTGATGTTGATCGAATAATTCCTAGCCATCCATGAAACAGTTGCGTTCATTCTTTTTGATTGCAGAAGTTTGATGTTTCCGACGAAAGAGGATTTTCTTTTTGGACAGGCAACTTCAGTGCAGGGATTGAAAAGAACACTGCAAACTGACTACATATTGAAGGTTATTACCTCTTTGTGCAAACATACGAATGACAAAGTTTATAGTTTCATTGCCACAACTGATGAGTCCTTGTACAATCTGGTGTGTCCTGACAGATTCTTGGACTGGACTTTTGTGCTGAAACTATAGTAGGAGATGCCATGAACAGAGGGATTTCGGGTGGGCAGAAGAAGAGGCTGACTACTGGTATGTCCGTCAAACTATGTGCGCCTGATATGCCTTTTAATAAGGAACCTGATGAAGTTTTTGGTAATGGCAGGAGAAATGATAGTTGGTCCGGCCCGGGTCTTATTCATGGATGAGGTATCGAATGGCTTAGACAGCTCAACGACCTTTCAGATAATCACATGCCTTCAGCAGCTGGCCCATATAATGGGGTCCACGATCCTCGTCACCCTCCTTCAGCCTGCTCCTGAGATATTTGGCCTCTTTGACGAAGTGATCCTGATGGCTGAGGGGCACATCGTTTACCATGGACCCCGCGATAGCATTCTCAATTTCTTTGAGTGTTGTGGGTTTAAGTGCCCTCCGAGGAAAGGCATCGCCGACTTTCTCCAAGAAGTGGTCTCCAAGAAGGACCAAGCACAATATTGGCAATGTAGGGATGAGCCTCACGCTTATGTGACTGTGGAACAACTGGCAGAGAAATTTAAGGAATTTCCCGTGGGGAAAGATTTGACTGCAGAACTCATGATGCCGGTAAACAGATCCGAGTTCGGCAAAGAGGCATTATCGTTTGATATTTACTCATTGAAGAAGTGGGAGTTATTCAAAGCATGCCTGGCCCGAGAATGGCTCCTCATGAAGCGAAACTCATTCGTTCACGTGTTCAAGTCTGCTCAGGTGATCAATTTGATTTGCCAAAGACTCTTTCAATGCCTTAACTAAGGAGGAAGAAACGGATTGACTAGGTTCTTTACTCGCGCAGCTCGTGGTGGTTGGGGTGATAACTATGACTATTTTCATCCGTACGAGGATGAAGATAGACTTAGCACACGTGGATCTCTACATGGGTTCCCTGTTTTACTCTCTTCTTAGGCTCATGGTTATTGGGATAGCAGAGCTCCCAATGACTGTTTCTCGACTTGGTGTATTCTACAAGCAACGAGACTTTTACTTCTATCCTGCATGGGCTTACTCGATACCTGCAGCCATCTTAAAGATCCCGTTCTCAATGTTAGACGCATTCCTGTGGACGGCTCTCACCTATTATGTCATCGGTTACAGTCCTGAACCTCAAAGGTCTGCTGTTTCCCTTTTTTTTTTCGATGATGTCATGAGCATAACTTTCAGGATTGACTATGATACTTCATGCAGGTTCTTTTGTCAGTTCTTTCTCATGTTCCTCGTGCACCAAGCATCCATATTGTTGTTCCGTGTGATTGCCGCTCTAGTCCCAAACCCATCTGTTGCAACAACTTATGCTCTTTTCTCTCTTTTAGTGATATATCTATTTGGTGGCTTCGTGATCCCAAAACGTAATTCTACTCGTACTTTGTGCTTCCTTTGAATCTTTGGGAAAGTATCCAAGAAAAATATCTTACGGGTTTGTTTCTGCTGCTTCTCTGCCTGATTGGTTGAAGTGGGGTTTCTGGATTTCCCCTCTTTCATATGCAGAAATTGCAGTTTCTGTCAATGAATTCCTAGCTCCGAGGTGGCAAAAGGTGAAAATCTCAATTGCATTACAAGGTCTTTTGTATCTTTCCCGAAGTAGACATATATTCAAAGCTATGATCATTGCAGGTTTCATCTTCGAACATTACCATCGGACATCAAGTGCTTGGCAAGCTCGGTCTAGACTATAGTGCCTCCTTTTACTGGATATCTCTGGGACCCTTATTCGGGTTTTGGCTCATTTTCAACATCATTTTCGCCTGTACACTAACATTTTCAAGGGGTAATTTGATCTTTCCTTGCTTTGAAACTGAAAAAGACATTTGAAAGATGACACTCACATTTGTCTACTACAAATTCAGCCCCGGGAAGATCTCAAACTTTAATCTCTCACAATAAGCTCTCTCATAAGGATGAGAATATCAGAAATTCACCAAGAGGAAAACAAGTAATGCATCGTGCAGTTTCCAGAGAAACGAACACGTTTGGTAAGGGTTTAGCATATACTAGCATTAAAACCTATAATCTGTTACAATCAATTTATTATCATAACACCTTTCCTTGGCATCCTAGGGATGGTTTTGCCTTTTGAGCCCATAACACTTACATTCGAGAATGTGCACTACTTTGTCGACACTCCTAAGGTGACTTTCCATTAGTTATTTGATATCTTTTAAGTTCACATCATGCCAGTGCAAAGGTAAACAATTATTTTTCTCTTCCTCCACAACTTGCAGAAACTGAGGGACCAAGGATTTCCTGAGAAAAGATTACAGCTTCTTCGAGATATTACAGGAGCCTTTAGGCCTGGTGTCCTTACGGCTTTAATGGGCGCAAGTGGAGCAGGGAAGACGACTCTGATGGACGTCCTCTCTGGGAGGAAAACTGGTGGCATTATTGAAGGGGATATAAGGGTAGGGGTACCCTAAAGTGCAAGCAGCTTATGCCAGAATTTTGGGTTATTGTGAGCAGACCGACATTCATTCCCCACAAATTACAGTAGGAGAATCAGTGGTATACTCTGCTTGGTTACGATTGCCGCCTCAAATCGACCAGCACACAAGAGACGTAAGATCTTCTGGAGTTGGACCTAGTCACTTGATGTTATTTGTTTACTGTTATGGGATCTAAAAATACTGTGCACCTTAAGGACCAACAAATGAAATTGATCAAATGGATTTCAAATGAGCGGGCACAAAGACTCAAACGGACTCAATATCGTATAAAATTCTGTAGGGATATTGTTTGTTTATATCTTATTAGCATAATGCTAACTCTTATTAGTATTTAGGAATTTGTGGCTGAAGTCCTTCAAGAAATTAATCAATGTTCAGGAATTTAACCTATACTTTTAACTACTGCAATGCATTGTAGGTGCCCATCGAAATCCCATACATACTTATCGAAGCAGTGTTGTTTGTGGCTATCACATATCCTGCGGTTGGATTCTTTTGGTCATTCCAAAAGGTGTTCCTGTACTTCTATACTATGTTCTGTACTCTGTTGTACTTCAACTACTTCGGCATGATGATCGTCTCACAGACTCCGACCTACCAAGTGGCTTCGATTTTAGCGAGTTTCTGGTACACCATGTTGAATCTCTTCTCGGGATACATCATGCCAGGACCTGTAAGTCTCAACCTTAACACTTCCTTGCTCCCACGAACCTGTGCTCCTATTTTCTTGTGCCTTTGCCCAAACAAACCTAGATCTCAACTCTAAGCGTCAAATATTGATACATTTGCTGCAGCTTTAAGAGCATTAGAAATTGGGCCAGACAGCAGAACGTTTTCGACTCCTGCAAATTTATTTATCTGAACATTTCAAATACCTGAATTTGTGTATGTGCTTCCATTTCAGAACATCCCGAAATGGTGGGTTTGGTGTTACTGGATCTGCCCCGCTGCTTGGTCCCTCAGAGGCCTCCTCACTTCGCAATACGGAGACATCAGTGAGGAGATAATAGTAGATGGAGAGCTCACAACAATTGGCGGGTACTTGAAAAGTTATTATGGCTACAAGTACGATGAGTTGGGGCTCATATCCGCTATTCTCTTGGCGATTCCGCTGCTTTTCGCAATTATATTTGCATTTTGCATAGCAAAGCTCAACTTTCAGAAGAGATGAGGAAGCATTTGTCCTTTATATGCATTGTATAGTTTCCAGTTTATTATGTTGTTATGGAAGTTTGTGATACACACCGGAAGTTTATGGAAGAGGCTCACAGGGAGGCCATTTCAACTTTTTGGAAGTTTTAGGGTTAAAAATTAACAGGATAAAAGTTTGAAGGGCTATCAAGTTATTTTAGTGAAAAGGAGGATAAATGTAATAAATTAAACAAATTATTTTTGTAACACGTAATGCCTATTTCCCCCTTTGTCATGTAAAAATTCAAATTGAGCCAACTGGTTAATATAGTAAAAAGTTTTGTCAACATGTATCTATAATCTATACATATACATAGTAAAACAAAGTACATTAAATTGCAATAAATGCTATACCAATACTTTTGTAACGAAAAAAAAATGCTATACCAATATTTTAAAAAATTTATTATAATTAACAAAATAAATATTATAGTTAATATACATAGACAACAAACAAGTATATTATACAACAAATAAGTTCCCACGTTATATATATATATATATATGTACAATTTCACTTATAAAATTAAAATATAAATTACCAAAAGTCACTAATTTTTATCTAAAATTACCAAAAAAAATTAAATTTAAGTACTTTCAACGAGAACATCAAAAAATATTATTTTTAAAACAATCGGTATAAAAGGGGAAGGAATAATAAGAAAAAAAATGTGATAATTAATAATTTTTGTTGCGTAAAAGTAATATTGTTTGGCGAAGAAAATTATATCTAATAGAAAAATAAGAATCTTTATACATGAAGGAGTAATATATAGATTGCAAAACTATTATCTATTTTGTTTAGTAAAATTGGCCATAATTTTTAATAAATTCTCTTAATAAATAGAACAATTACATATTATAAAAACTATTATATAAATAATAAACGATAAATAAATGTGATGATAGATATTAAATAATTTTTACTCGAAAAATGATCAATTTAACATATATATACAAATTAGGGGTTTTTATCCTATATATCCCGTGGTTGCACATTTCTTTCAAATCTATCATATGCTTTTAAAATTTTCAAAAGTATCACATGGTTTATATTTTTCTCCAAATTTATCCCGGCGTTATATTTTTCATTAATAAAACGTTAGTAGGCTCCAAATATATCCCATGGTTTTAATTTTTTTCTCAAATCTACCCTATGATTTTAATTTTTTCTCAAATCTATCACATGGTTTTAATTTTTTTTCTCAAATCTATACCGGCTAAAAGGGTCACAGTGATAAGACCATTAAATGTTGACGGAGATATAACGGCGGGATAGATTTGGAAAAAAAAATGTAAACCATGGGACATTTTTGACAATTTTAAAAGCATAGGATAGATTTGAAGGAAAGGTGAAACCATGGGATATATGGGGTAATATGCCCTATAAATTGTCAAAGATCACTCATTATATTAACGTATGATTGTATTAAAAAGAATAGGAATTTAACCCTTGAAATTAAGAATTTTAAATAACACTATTGAGAAAAATGTACGAAGAGGCGTTTGCATGTCTCAACGAAAATATCTTCTATTAGAGGTATCATGGCTGATTTAAACTGCGATAACAACGGGAAGCTAGCCACCAACATTGGAGGAGAATCAAGCTTGCCTTTGCATGAATTGGACAGGAACAAAAATGGATGTCGTCACTTGGGGCATTTCCTAGGCGGGGCATATGAGGAGGCCCAGGGCGGGCTTAACAACTTGTTCGGGGGGCCAACATTGTCCGGGTAGAGTGGCAAGTCGACGACCCCTCTAGGTTCACTCTACCTAGCCCTACCTATGGGGATCTCCTCCGCACCATGCGTCATGAGGCCAAGTTCATGGTGGAAGCATCCAAGCGTCACAGAGAAGAGCTGGCGTGGGCCGGGGCGACCGAGATTGGAATTTTATTGTCTACACTATTCATCAACCTAGTACTGACATATTAATCGAGGCATTTTATGAGGAAATTCACTCCACTAATTCAATTATAAGATCTTGCTTTCAACACGTTTCGACTTATCGTGTTACTTGACATGTTGTGCAGTCGATTCTGATGAAATGAGGAGGTCAGATGATATATGCTGGAGAGCTAGGCCAACATTCAAGCAAGCTTATAAAAAAACATCCTTTAAGAGTGAATCTCATCTAAGAATAAGCCTTTAGTGGAGATTTACATCTATCTTCCGCTCGAAAGGTGAACGATTGAAAGCACGGATGCACACTTTTAATGTTTACATAGACAAAACACACAGTTGGTCACATAGTTGAGCACACCGGAGATTGGTTCGAAAGAACTACGATTCTCATCCAAGTTTCCATAGTACAAGGGGGAAACATTTCAAAGCATGTCTGTGGAAGCAACACATCTCGCACTGGAGAAGAGAAGCCCCATGTAGAATTTGTTTCTGCTCTCGTTTTATTTACTGTTTCTTCCTTTCTATTTGGAGTGCTTCTTTGGCAGAAGGGACAGAACAGGTAAGCATTTCTAAATCAAACGCTATAGACTCAAAAGATCGAACATCTGTCCTCTTCCTCTTATCTGATGGTTTTGCCATGAATTTTTGTCTCGAAGAAATGGGGAGCGGGATCTATTCAATATTCTGTAAGCGATGTCCATAAGCGTGCAATTCACGGGAATAGGCAACTGCTCCTCCGTTATGGCTTCAAGATATCAATCAATATGCAAGATATTACCCAACTTGTAACTATTAGCTCTTCTTTTTTTTTTTTAACTCTCGTCTGTTGTGCACTTTGTTGCCTAGTAAGATTGAGTCATACGTGTTCTTTTGGATCTTGAATTTGTCGAAGACTAGTCGGTTCGGAGACTTTCTCTGTTCTTAATTGTTCCAGGGAGGGAGCATCCATCTTTGTGCATGGTTACTTTCTGGAAGAAGGGGAAGCTGCAGCAGCATCCTGCATCCATCTTTGTGCATCGGCATCCATCTTTAATTTGAAACGATAATTCAAACAATATATTTTCTAGACAATATCATATTTATCTATCATACGCTTACTTTTTTAATTGTTGTTTTAGGCTTAATTAATAATGTATCAACTGAAAGCTATATATCATGCCCTAATTTTTATATGTTATAAGAGAGACCCCATGACCTAGTAAAAGAATAGCGAAAGTTAAATAAATTGGTACAAAAGTCCCATTGATGAGAATATAAGACTCAAGACCTCGTAATTTTTCGAGTAGAGACTTGTGCCACTACATCCCTTCCTCTTGTCAAGAATAACATTACCTCAACAACATATACAAAATTCCTACTTTAAGAAATTATTTATTTAATAATACCACTCATAACACTGTGTCACATTTATGTCAAAGTTCATAGAAGATGACGAACTATCATATTAAATTAACTAGACAATTACCTACACTACGTGTAGAGTTATTTTGGAAATAATACTTTATTAATTTATGGAGTTAATGGATGATTAATAAGTTCATTTACGATTGATTTATTTTGTACCCAAACTAAACTATCATCAATATAAGAAAAAAAGTGTTCAATATTTCAAATAAGTGAAATTTCTTAATTCGACTAACATAAAAAAAATAATATAAATATCAAATAATTAATTGTAAGAAAAAAGATTTAGCAAACAACACCAGTTCATTGAAAGAGAGATAGTGGTGAGAGTGCGAAGAGAAAACGAGAAATATGATAGTAAAAAATGAGTAGCGTCTAATGATCATAATATAAATTCAAACATATCTAGTAAGAATAAGACTAGGAATGGGAAGTCAGATACAGATGAATGAGAGAAAATTTGTTCAATAAGTTCTGTTTGTACCACGGATCATCGTCTGGTAGAAAATAAATTAAAACAATAGAGGACAAATCTTCATCATTATCATCATCGCATGTACATGATGGATATTGCAACCAGCCGTTGATTTGATTGCACTGTTCACTTCACTCGCTCCTACTCCGAGGGGTGGAGCCATACTAGATGAACATGTCTGTCATTACTTACCATTTATTCAAAAAATTTAAAATAAATTTTTCATTCACCAAACTCTTTTTATGTCAATGTTTTCGAAACTTCCACTAAATCATAATAATAATACTGGATGAACTTGTCTGTCATTACATACCATTTATTCAAAAAATTTAAAATAAATTTTTCATTCACCAAACTCTTTGTATGTCAATGTTTTCGAAACTTTCACCAAATCATAACAATAATAACAATAATAATAATAATAATAATAGTTGTTGTTGTTATTTTATTATTATTCTTTTTCTTTTTGTAGACATTACGAAAACACTGATATAGGAAGAGTTGCTGAATGAAAAACACCCATTTCAAATATTTGAACAAATGACATGCAATGACAATATCCTAAGCAATTATATGTTATATACGAATTCTACTGTGCATTTAGATGTTGAGATGGAATGATGATTAAGATAGTACGATTGTCTCCAGTTTAGGATTAATAATTTTTCTTGATGTCTGCTATTTATGTTGTTGATGTTGCTCATGTTGATTCATTCCTGTTCCATACCTCTGCCTCTCTTCCAATAGGCCACTGAATGACCATTGGTTAGTAAATTAGTTCTTGTCCTCAGGCCTCTGTAGGTCTTTTTTGTAGTGATATCTGTATGAATCGTTATTGATGTGATAAATTAATGTTGTATAAACAGAGAGAATAATATTGCGGCAATGAAAAGCTACTTGATTGATAAAGTACATGGACATGGCATCGCGAAAGTTTAGAGTTCTAACGTCGTTCACAGAGAAGAGATATGGTAGTGCAACTGTATTTTTTCCACATGGATGAGCTTCATGCTTGTTGATTATGATTCGACTGCCTTTCTCCTCTGTTGGTGCAGAGTTGTTACTTCATGAAATCTGAGGTTCATGTAATGATCAATGGACTTGTCGGATGCAGTTATATTCGATTCCAGCAGATTGAAGTCTGTTGTACTTGGAAGAGCCTCTCTTCCCTTGAACTGTGGACTTCTGCGTACTGAACTGTCGGTAAGTCCACACTACCCGGTATATCCTATACTGTCTACATATGATGGCTCAAAATGTACATGCTGCTGGGGATCCAAATGCGTAAGGTTTCATCTGAGACTGCATTTGATGAGATGGGCAAAAGCTTGGATCATGATCATAGTTTTGTCGACACCGCGACATTACAAGCTCTGATGTGCTCGCAAATCTGGATTAGGAGCGAGCGAACTGGAAGGTTGATACAGTTGCAGTCTAATTAGATGTCTTCCTAAATTCTTACAAATATCGTAAGTCAGTTTATAAGCAAATCTTCCTCATGATCAGGTTTTCGCTGGTTCAGTGAATTCCACTCTTAAGGACTTACTGTACTAGTGTAATTTCGTCGGTAATCTTTATAACGTAAAATGTCTTGCTTGTGCCAGCGTTTCAATTGCTTTTTCGACAGCAACAATGCGTTCGAGTTAGACTGTTAGTGTGAGCTCTACTTGACTCGAACAAATGTTATTCACATCGCTGGATAAAATGTCCTGTTGAACTATACAAAGCAACGGGATAGATCATTGAACTTATTTGTACAAAATAATTGGCCTCTCCCCATGTGATGATGTGTCATCTTCAATATGATGATGTCCTTTTCAATTTTTATTACAAGCACAATGTGATGACGTCCTCTTCAATATGATGATGTCATTTTCAATCTTTATTACAAGCACCATGTGATGATAATATACTTTTCAATCTTTATTACAAGCACCATGTGATGATATCCTCTTCAATATGATGATGTCATTTTCAATCTTTATTACAAGCAAAATGTGATGACGTCATTTTCAATATGATGATGTCATTTTCAATCTTTATTACAAGTACCATGTGATGGTGTCCTCTTCAATATGATGATGTCCTTTTCAATCTTAATTACAAGCACTATGTGATGATGTCCTCTTCAATATTCCCACATTGCTTCTCTGAGGTTAGCTTTGCTGAGCAGAAGAGCTCTTTGCTTTTCACATTCTCTGTACAAAATGGGCAATTTGATGAGTGACAAGAGAGTTTGGCTATTCAATTGAGAGGGAGACCAGGTCAGACCACCGTTCCTGTGTACAAACTTTAACATATTCTCACAGCTACTGGTGGAAGAGAATATTTAATTAGCTTCCCCTTAAATATGTATTAATTTACCCTTGATTTGCCAAGTTTGGTTTCTCTCCTTAATTTGTGTGTTTTATCCTCCAAAAAAAGCTAAATTTGCCCTCCTCATTTGGCCGTGCTGATTGAAACCTTTGGGTTCTATCTGCAATTTGACACTGAAAACAGTAATTAGGACTAGGAGAGCGTGCTTCTTTAACTTTAAGCGCAGAGTCATGCCATTCTCGTAGGATCTTAATGAGCTTGTGGCATTTTTTTTTTTAATGGACGTGTTAGATTGAAGGAAATCAGTCTGAGTTTTGAAAAGTGACAAGTCATATAAGATTAATTTAATTCACGTGATACGTACAATGGTCATTGTGTGAGGGCCATAATGAAATTTCTACACATAGTAATATAGTACGTAGCTGCCTTTATTCCATATATTCTGCAGAAAAATTTGTCTGAAGTAATTACAAGCAGCAAACAAATATATCCTCAACCCCCTCATGTAGCCAATGCCCCATGCCTTCACTGATGAAAGCAACTAGTCTGGGCTTTAACGAGTAATGTATGGGGCCCTTCCTTGTAATTCCATCAACCGAACCCCAATAATACATATGATCATCTGAGAAAAAGACAAATCAAGATATTTTTCACGAGTACTCGTCCACAGTTGATTTATAAAATTATAATAAGCAGCTTCTAATCCTTGCGGACGATGCGGGTAAGGTGCTTCTTGGGCAAATCCTTCTCATAGCAAGTCTTGTCCTCAGGGGGCCTAGGCTCATGCCCGCCTTTCATCGTGCGGTTCCCTGAGATGCTCAAGCACCGGATTGAGTCCCTGCAATTGGCTTTCAACTTAGCTGTTGCATCTCAGGGCTTCGGGCCGCACTACCATGGGAGTATAAGATGCAACCAGGACGGGTTCATTTTGAAGTTTGGCTCGCCGCTTGGGTTTGGGCTCAAAGCTGGTTCAAAAGCGGAGCTACCCTCACAATGCGCTGCCTCTGCAAAGGATCTCACGAGGCGTTTGCTGGTATGCAGTGGGTTCAAAGACGCATGATACATTTCCCTTGCACTTATTGCAAGGAAGACAGTGGTTGTGTTCGAGCAAGAGGAAGAGTTGGACCTAGTGATCGAACTGAGAAACTCAATATCAGGCGGGCCAAGCTGAGGACCAGGCATGCGGGCCATTGCCTCTACGTGAAATAATTAACCCGAAATAATTAACCGAGATAAAATTGGAGTTGCCTCTACGTGTTTCTTTCGGGTTCCCAGGAATTCATCTCGTGAAGTTGATCACGTACAGATCCAGCTGCCGGATCGAAAAAAGAAAGCTCGGCGATGGATCCCACTTTGTAATTGAGCAGGAACCAAGCACGATTCACGGCGCAAGAACAGACTCACGATCTCTAATGGGAGCACGACCACACACTAAAAATTCTCTCTCGGTAGCTCTGCCCGTCTGCACGCCATGTTCATGCAAACGGGCATATTTTTAATGCCAAAGAAGAACTCAAAATGGTTAACCCAAAAACTTTATAATTAACGAACCCCCCTCCTAACAAAAAAAAATAAATAAAAAAATAAAGAAATATTCAAAATGATAAGGAAAGATTTATAGTTTTCTTTTTTGGGAAGAGAGTCTAATACAAAGGCACTTCCATTTGGGGAGGGAGTCAGAAATTTCATTCAAGAAGGCAATTTATAAAACCATGTTAATATGTAGTGAACTATATTTAGCCCACTGAAAGTGAAAAATTAATTTGATATATTCAATATCACGTAAATTTGATTTTCAAATTTTTACAAATAACAAGAAAGATACATTCAAATTACTGAAATTTTCCCATTTCTGTTAAATTTAAGTTTATATTGTTTATAAATATTTAGAGGAGAGATTCTACTATACATAAAAAAAAAGAAGATAATTTCTTCTATTTCCCAAAATTGAAACATAAAATTTTCTCAGTAGACTTTTACAAGGACTTATAAGAAATATAGAGGCAAAATATGAAAATAAGGTATTTGAGGGGGCATTCTTAGTTTTCATGGGGTAAAATTTTCAGATGTCATATAAATTTCTATATGCATTCGTCAAAGATTGGAAATGTTAGAGGGGATGATTCCCCCTGCCCCTCACCCCCCCACGATAAGGCAGATCACGGTTTAGTTCGGGGCGGTTTCGGGGTAAAATTACAGTTCATCGCTTTCGTCGGTTCAAGAATTTCATAACCGTCCCCGAGAATCGTAACCGGAATAAGTAAAGAAAATCGACCCTTACGATTATGGGTTGTTACAGTTCGGTTCTCGGGTTACCCAAGAAAATCGTCCAAAGACATCTGCATTATTGAAAAAATCGAAAAACATCAACAAAAACTTAAAGTAAGAACAAGTAACCTTTGTTGATTAGCTAAAGCGAAAGGGAATTTAAAAGAAGAAAGGAAACGAACCATCATGAGCCTGAGGAGTGAGGGTTGAAGCGTGAGTACAGAGTAGAGGCGACACTCATTGGAAGGGAAGGGAGATGAGGGTTTGGAATTGCAATAGAGAAGTGGAGGAGTGAGGACAGTCTAGGTTTTGAAGGGTTTTGATGAGGGCTCACTAAGCAGTGGGTTGTAGGCAAACTTAGTGGGCTCACTGGGCTAGGCTGAGAAATTTAATTATAATGTAAACTCGAGGTGAATCGTGGTATTCGGGGTTGTGATTTCGAAACCCATCCCATCCCCATCCCCATAACTGAAAAAGATAGAGAAAATCGAACTGTGATCTAACCGAACCGAAAATTTACAACGGGTAAAGGCGGTTCAAATCGAGTTTTCAGGGCAGTCGAGTTATTTTATCAGCCCTACCCCTCGGCCCTTACTGCTTCCATCACTACTTGCATTCATCAATTTGATTTTCATTTGTGACATTCCAAGTGTTCATTTATATTTATTTCTCTTTTCTCTATATTTAGGGGTGATAATCGTCGGGAAAAAAAAATTGAAGTGCACCAACCCACCTTGCGCAAATCCATATTATCATGCTATTTTAATTTTCTTTTTTTAAAAAAAAGTGGAATCTATGGGGCGCACTACCAAGGAGTACTCCCCGAGAAATGCAACCAAGACAGGTTCATTATTGAGGATATTGTGAAGTTCGGGTCGCCATTCAGGTTCGGACTGGAAGCCGGTTCAAAACCGGAGCTACTCCTTGCAATGCATTGCCTATGCAAAGGTTCCCCCGAGGCATTGCTGGTTTGCAATGGGTTCAAGGACGCGGAGTACATTTCTCTTGCACTTGTCGCAAGGAAGCTTGCTTTCAACGCGGTGGTCGTGTTCGAGCAAGAGGAAGAACTTGACCTAGTGATTGAACTGAGCAAGAAGCTCGACATTAGGCCCGTTGTTGGCGTGTGGGCCAAGCTGAGGACCAGGTACTCAGGCCATTACGGGTCAACCTCAGGTGAGAAGGGCAAGTTTGGGCTTACCTCGACGCAGATACTACGCATCGTGAAAAAACTCGAGCAAGAAGGGATGCTAGACTGCCTGCAAATGCTGCATTTCCACATTGGTTCCCAGATCCCTACGACTGCAGTTGTTGCTGATGGGGTCTCCGAGGTAGCTCAAATTTATTGCGAACTTGTTAGGCTCGGGGCAAACATGCGAGTTGTCGACATCAGGGAAGGACTCGGCATTGACTATGATGGAAGCAAAGCTTCTGACTCTGATGTTTCCGTTAGCTACACCCTAGAAGAATACACTGAAACCGTTGTCAAAACCCTCCGCTCCATCTGCGACAAAAGATCCGTTACGCATCCGGTGATTTCCAGCGAGAGCGGCCGAGCCACCTTGTCTCATCACACAGTTCTGATCTTTGAGGTGTTCAATTCAAGCTCACGCGATTCAAACGCAGCTGAGTCGTCTCTTCTTGAGCAGCAGCGTTTCCTTGATGGCTTCAGGCCGACGCACGCGCCGAGTACATGAACCTGTTCTTCGCAGCCATGAGGAGTGATAACAACACCTGCCTGCTCCACGCCAACCAGTTGAAGCAGCACTGCATTCGCCAGTTCAAGCAGGGGGCCTTGTCTATCGAGCAGCTGGCAGCAGTCGACGGGTTGCACCTCATGATCTCTAAGGCCGTCAGTGAACCCTCGAGCCTTCCTGTGCATACGTACCGCATGAACCTTTCCATATTCACCTCGATTCCCAACTACTGGGGCACAGCGCACCTGTTCCCCATAATGCCCAATCACCAGCTCGACCAGAGGCCGACCATGAGAGGGATGCTGTCGGATTTAACCTGCGACAGTGATGGGAAGCTCGCCACCTACATAGGAGGAGAATCTATCTTGCCTTTGCATGAACTGGATGGGAAGAAGAATGGACATTACTACTTGGGTCTTTTCCTATGCGGGGCCTACGAGGAGGCCGAGGACCAGATCCACAACTTGTTCGGAGCACGCAATGTGGTTCGAGTTGAGTCCGAAGCTCACAACCCTGGCGGTTTCATAATGACTCGTGCACTACTTGGCCCGAACAGCGGGGACCTCCTTCGGGCCATGCGTCATGAGCCCAAAGCCATGGTGGAAGCATTCAAGCGCCGAGCGGAGTAGCTGGGTGCAGTCGGAGGCGACCAAGATGGGCTGGCAACTGAGGCTTTGGCGGGCGGGGTTGCACGCTTTTTCAGCAGCTGGCCCTATCTCGTGGCGACTTCGACCTAGGCATGCTTGCTGTCACCGGCAATGGCTTTTTCAGATAACACGAGATTTCCAATATACCATTATAATTGGTAAAAGTCTTATTTAGACTTATATGTATCTGCAGACAATAATTAGCAATTTCCATTAGGAAAATGCTATGTGGAACCATCACTATTGTTATCGTCTTATAGTGGTCTCCTAAGTATGTATTACATTACTGTGCATCAAGTGAGAGCGATGTGGCAGAAGAAGTGGCAAATCGGTATCTCGAGAAAAATAGGTTCTAATGGGTCTGTCTCAAGGGAAATGGCCTCCGGAGCACAACTCACAGTCTTCAACAGTGAAAAGATGAGATTTATGTCGAATTCCATCATTTAGGGCCTTAAACGGGCAATTTTATGTTATTTGGGCGTTTCTGTAATTTTTAAGAATAGTTTATTTTAGAGAATATTTTTTATTTCATTCGTTATAATTTCGTTTTTTTTATTTAAGTGATGTAAGCCCTAGAGCTACATACAGTTTTTTTAGATTATCTGTCACGACCCGAAATTTCAGCAGAGTTTCTCCTATGTTTTCTCGATATCCATTATCACATAAACAATTTATTCATAACATGTTTTCCACCTCCCAAACAGTTAACCAATTTAGCAAGCTATACCAAAAGTATATAACCAATTCAGCGGGTTCTGATATATATATATATATATATATATATATATATATATAACTCTCAAGAGAGTACTTTCCACAACCATATCACTAACCCAACTAAACAAAAGTTTCAGGTCGTAACTTAATCATAACATTCTACAAGAACTTACTACTTATACTAGGAGTGGGCCCTACTGTAAAAAGATCCTCCGCACTGATCCCCGTTGTCCAAAAAGATATCCTGCGCTGTTAGTCTAGCTCCTAGCTCATCTGGAAAAATATATGCAGGGAGTGAGCTGCATCTCAGTGAGTATTAAATTCCACCATAAAATGAAGTATCAAACATGTTTAAGCATTCACAACCTCAATTACAGTCATACCATTTACTTCAAACTTTCTAATGATATATACATATATATATATATATCTCCTTTCCAATCTTGACCCTTCCTTTTATCAGCCAATTCAATATCACATAATTCAAACAATCATTCAAAAGCAACAAATAATAGTAGCCATAGGGTCGCAATCCTCGCGACAGAGTTACACGGTACCGTGACCCCGCACTCATATCCACAAACTTCTCATTTGATTTCTCATAAGCGGGGGCTGCCTATTATCCTCCGACAGTAGGAGTCTAGGCATCCATTTTATATCCCGTCGGACCAACGGTCTAGACGTCCCTTTTTGTATCCCGCCGGATCAGCAGTCTAGGCGTCCCTTTTTGTATCCCGCCGGATCAGCGGTCTAGACGTCCATTTTATATCCCGTCGGATCAACGGTCTAGGCGTCCCTTTCTGTATCCCGCCGGATCAGCGGTCTAGACGCCCCTTTTTATATCCCGCCGGATCAGCGGTCTCGGCGTCCATTTTTATATCCCGTCGGATCAGCGGTCCCATGGCTATAAACAATAATTTCACCGCATCGCAATCAACCGAATTCATTTATAATAACTCCTTGAAATCCTGATACTATCCTCATTCAACTTATTTCAATCAAGCAAACATTTATATAATTAATTTAAGATTTAATTTCATTCTATAGTGGAATAAAAATACTCACAAAGAACCCCAAAATGATAACTCAATGAGTCGAGTCTTCCGAGTGTATAGTCTCGGTCTCCTCCGCCCCTATAAATTGTAAACATGGTTAGAATATCGAGTATATATATATATATATATATATATATATATATGCATATATATTTCCAACTTAATCTATCCATGAAATTTTCATGATGAACTTCAACTCAGTGAAGATCATCCACATCAACTTCATAACATCAGTTATGAAGTAACCCCACTCATTATAACTGAAATTTCAAATCAGTTATCTTACACGATGTAATAGGAAATAAAACCAACATCGATAACTCTAAGTGTCCGTCAATTTCGCCTAATGAATTTACAAACCCATCTCATCCTTTAAGCAAGTTTATATCTTACCATTTATCTCGAAAATAATTGAAGTGATTCCATGAAAAATAAATCGAATATAGGTCACTCAAACAGTGAGAATAAATCTAGAACTTAAAGACTAGAAAAATAGTTTTCATGCTTGGGTAATAATCAACCAACAACCCCATAATTTCAACCAATTGAGAGAAAAATGCTAAGAACTCTAAACCATTATGTAAACCATTATATACAAGGGCCAACATTACCGCCAAAATTTGAAAGAAAAATGTTAATCTCAGCCATGTCATTAACCCCACATTACCATCTTGCATATCAGTTATTTAAAATCACCAGAAACATGGCACATTCAACTCATCGCCATGGAATTCACAACAAAACTCATTTCATCTCACTTGTCACCAATATTACTCTCCATTTCTTCATGAATAAATTCTATACTCAAACTACCTTAAAAACATTTCTTTGTATAATTCTTCATTTTAACTAATTAATTTCAGCTAGTGACAGGGTAATTAAGTGAATCTAATTGGAAATAAAACTAATACCAACACTCTAAGTAATTGATAAGTGCTCTTAATTACTTCATGAATACAAATTCCATATTTCAACTTACCGAAATAATTATAAAACACTCAAGCAAAACAGCAACAGCAAGCTAAATGCCTCGACAGAATTCAACTCCCAAAATGCCAAATCGAACTATCAATCCAATTTATTCAACTTACCACTCAAAACAGATTTCTACTTGCTAATTCTAAAGAAATAGTTAACGCTAAACGAATTGAAGACATAACCAAACTGGAGAGATAAATTTCAGCTATACATACCCAAACTTTGTCAATATCCAACCAAAAATGCAAGATTAGACCCTTCCTTATGAGATGACTTCCTATCTCGATAGTTCTCCCTCTCTCTGTCGTTGTTCTTCCTTTGTTCTCCCTTTCTCTCGCTCTCTCTCTCTCTCTCTCTCTATGTTTTCTTCTTCGACCATACCAACAGGAAACAGAGCAGCAGAAAACAGAGCAACAAAAGAAACAAAAAGAAAAGAAAAAGAAGAAGTCAATGGCGGTGGGAAAAAGGGGTTGCTGTGGGGGAAGAAGGTTGGACCACGTGGGGTCCATGCCAATTCCTTCCTTTTTTTTCTTTTTTTTTATTTAAAAAATTCTCCAGCCACAAAATTTAGTATGTAATATGCATATGTATATATAGATATATGTATATATATGCATGTCTTAGAAAATAACCCGCGTCTCACATTATCAATAAAGTTTTGGAGCTATCGTGCTCATTCGCCTATTCTCAGATTCGATTCGAGTTTGATGCCGGTTTCCTAGGAATTCGAAAAATCAATAGGAGATTGAAGGTCGTAGTTCCGGTATTTTGCGGAATCAACGAATCTGTGACAGTTGCTCGTGTGTACGCTGCGTCAGAGAGGATGCGCAGGAGACCATGTTAGTGCTTGAGATTTCATTATTTGTATTGTGTTTGATCTCATTATATATGTTGTGTTTGAATTGTGTGTGTGTGTTTTTTTTTTTTAGTAAAATCCTCTCTTTTTTTCTTTTTCTCGGAAAGCATAGGAGATGGAATCCATGGTTAAAGCACCAAATATGAACATTCATAATCCTTCCTGATGAACATTCATAATCCTTCCTCATGATGCATGTTAAACATCCACTTCTCAATAAAATTAAATAAGGTCTCCTTTAATATATCTTAAGATAAAGTTTACGTACATTTGATCAGAAAAATTTTAATTAAAATTAAAATTTCTAGGTTTCTGGAAAATTAATAGTCTATTTTAGAAATTAATTTCCAAGTAATTGTAAAAGGGAAAAAAATTAGGGGAGTATATCATTTGTCATAACTTATATTGAGAATCGAAGTCCTGTCTCACATTAAAAAAGTAATAGGAAAATCTGGTAATATAATTGAATTGCGCATCCTAACCTAAATAAGCATTTGTTCAAGATGAGATAACCGTACCTGATAAAATAAAGGGATTCTATAAATGGCCCCAATTTATTATGATAAGGCCTAATTTTTCGGTTTAAATTATGTGTATTTAAAAGTCTAGGTACACTAATAATACAAACTCAAAAATCATGATATAGCATGAGTTGTCATCCCATCCAAAGAAACAAGGAAACTCATATCTCCCTTGAGTATTTGGACTCTTAAGCTTAGAAGAAAATTAGATTAATACGAGATGCATCTCAAACTTTACAGCTAAGTTGTCGTCCGACTCAAACGATATGTTGATATACTCATAAGCTTGGACTACAAAGGAAGCCTGTGTTCTCTTGTTGATATACTGATAACCTTGGAATAATAGAGGAGGCGTACAGGAATCTCCAAGAGAGTTATAAAGGTCGGGATTTGAGGCAATTTCATGCGAAAAAATCCAATAAGAAAATATTAGCAAATTTAGAACACGCGATATTCTACATTATTGTGTACATTTAGCTGTAACAAGACGTGCAACAATGCTAACTTTTCGTAAGGAAGATGATCATGCCGGAACAGACTAGAACATTTCCTCAGTGAGGAGGAAACCACTGAAATCAGGAATACACTCGGTCTCGACCACCTCCCAATTTGAAGCATGCGGAGAGATCTACCTGAGTACGCTCATCAACATGACGAAGCTCTACATATAATCAAATACCGTGATCACATACGCACATCTAGCTAGACCGACTAGATTACTTGGTTGCCAGCAATGAATCGATAAAAACTGTCAAAAGATGTGTCAAATTGGTGTCTGCAGGCTTACAACAATAATGTCCTTGCTCTTCATGTCTCTTAAATTAGTTCCGCAGTCTATGGCTAGCCATTTCAATACTTTGGTCCAGTTAGTTGAGAGTGGACCATTTTTCTCATGTTTCCAATTAGTCGGCAGGCTCTCGTCGATTCAAATTCATAAAGCCCAACTAATCCATAGGCAGTGCAAACTGAGAACTTCATGAAGCCCAATAACAGAAAACATTCATGTGGCAAGGAAGTTCGGTCATCTCCTCGCGAGATCGCCATCAAAACTCTTATCAGGAGGCCGTGAGAAGTAGTTCCAGTTAATGCGCTGGATACAGCGTATAGGACCTGCTTGGAGCGGCCCTCAAGAGCGTACGCCTTAGTCGATAAAAATTTCCTTGCATAAAAAGAAAATACTCTAATATAGGCTTCGTACGTCTAACTCTCCTAATGATTTAGCTCTCAATCTAATCAACCGAAAAGCAAATACTCTGGCTATAAAGTTTGTGATAGGATTATTAAAAAACAAAAAGCAATTCAATGAGAAGAAAAACAAATTATGGGGAAAATCAATCTTTTTTGTTTTTCCATCCTTATGAAAAAATAATACGGATCACGTTGCATCGATTGAAGCAGTCTAACTGATATTACTATGCAAAGTACAGTACACGATTAATAATGTTCTTATATCTTTTTCGGACAATTTCTGTTAATAATGTTTAAATCCCCATTAGCAGGCCTAATCTATTCTCTGTCAGCATTTGGCGGCAAAAGGATGACATGTCACTGTCGTCTCCTTTTATTTTCACCAAAAACGGTATATTTAATTGGGGAGGCTTTACAGACCGCCCCGCTTGCATGCCTTAGCCGTTAGATCTGACCTTTAAATCCAGCCATTGATGCTTTCTACCAGTTCAATGGGTTGTAGGTAATTAATATTTGTTATTTTAAATTTAATTAACCCGTGAAGCTTCTTGAAGAACCCTCCCTTAATTAACCCATAAGGCTTCTTGAAGAGTCTCCTTCAAAACTAGCTTTACTTGCAATTCCTCACAGCGGCAATGGCGGAAACCACCAAATCAGATGCTCATGTCGACATCAATCTAGCCCATGAGCCTAGAGTCTCCTTCAACTTCACCCACTGCCCCATCAACGAACACAGGGTCCCCTTCTTAAGATAGGAATCATGCCAACGTCGTATCGCTTGGGGAAAAAATGGAAAGAAAAAGCATGTCCTGCTTCTTTTTATGTCGACCTCATCTCTCTATATCATTGCCCGACTGAAGTGAAAGAGTTAAGGGATTCCATTTGAGGGTTTTTCTGAATTGGTGGTTTCCTGGCCCGGCTAATAAGGGAAGTACCAATCAAAACTATAGACATCTGTACAGTCATCTATATATTGAAATCTAGTATGACATTGTAATCTAAGATGCTAGACAGTAAGTCTATAACATGAGTTGGGTTGTCGATGTATTGAAATTTTTAGTTGATTTATATTGAAATCTACAAGTGACCGGCACATTATCACTTATTTTTCTTGTACAATGTGTGCATCCTTTGTCCCTTATTCATGTCCCCATCTCTTTCTCCTACTGAACTAAATTAAGAGTGCTCATATTTTGTGATAACACTAATTCAACGATTGATAAATAGGCCAATTTGAACTAAGTCATCACATCTTGCACTACAGTCGTCCCAAAAAGTGAATTTTGAGATAATATTAGTTCAACATGTGATAAATAGGCAATTTTAAACTAAGTTATCACATCTTCAACTTGTGTTATCGTGAAACATGTAATTTTGTAATAACAATAGTTCAACAAGTGATAAATCGGTCAATTTGAGCTAAGTTATCGCATTTTGAGCTAGCGTTATCGCCGAAGATGTGATTTTGTTATAATACTAGTTTAACAAGTGCTAAATAGGCCAATTTGAATTAAGTTATCACATCTTTAACTTTCGTTATCACATAATATGCAGTCTGTAATAACAATTGTTCAACAAGTGGTAAATAAGCCCCATTTGAACTAAATTATCACATTTTGAACTAGTGTTATTGCAAAAGATGCAGTTTTGTAATAACACTAGTTTAACAAGTGATAAATAGGCCAAATTATCAATCTGGAACAGATGTTATTGCAGAAGATATAGTTTTGTGATAACACTAATTCAATAATTGATAAATAGGCCAATTTGAACTAGGTTATCACATTTTACACAGCAGTTATCCCAAAAAGCGAAATTTGTGATAGTATTAGTTCAACAAGTGATAAATAGGCAATTTTGAGCTAAGTTATCACATCTTCAACTTGCGTTATCACGAAAATATGTAATTTTATAATAATACCATTTCAACAAGTGATAAATAGGTCAATTTGAGCTAAGTTATCGCATCTTGAACTAGCGTTATCGCGAAATATGTGGTTTTGTAACAACAATAGTTCAACAAATGATAAATATGCCAATTTATACTAAGTTATCACATCTTCAGCTTTCGTTATTCAAGAACTAGTTCTGTAATAGCACTTGCTCAACAAGTGATAAGTAGGCCAATTTGAATTAATTTATCACATCTATAACTTTCGATATCGTAGAACATGTAGTTCTGTAATAACACTTATTCAACAAGTGGTAAATAGCCCTATTTGAACTAAGTTATTACATCTTGAACTAGCGTTGTTGTCGAAGATGTACTTATGTAATAACATTAGTTCAACAAATAATAAACAAGCCACCCTGGTGATATGAATAAATCTACAATTATGACATGTTGATAAATATGCTAAATTGAACTTACTTATCACTTCTTGCACATTGGTTATCTCGAAATATTTATTATGTGATAAGCTCTTCTTTTGCATTAATGTCTCTACTCTCAAATTAATTTTCCAATATTAAAAATTAAAAATTAATATTTTTTATTAGTCATATCAATTTTTAATTTTTTTAAAAAAATTTGAAATTAAATATCCTATTTTTCGTTATTATTTACCCTAAAACCACAAATAATAGAATATTTTTTTAAAAAAAAAGAAATTAATTTTCCGGTTGACCGGTCAACCGATTACTCCCCCGCTACCGCCGGCGGTTTGCTAAAGGTTCCCAATTTAATTGTAACAATAAAAAACAGTATATTAGATTATTTTCTGTTCATAAAATTGTAAAGTGCATGTATGTATTAATATATGCACTCAATACGGACAAATAACTAATTTTTAATTAATAAATAAGTACACAAATAAATAAATAAATACAGCTTGACTAAACTTGGAGGTATCCATAATAGTGTTTGAGTTCGACTTAAATTCCAACCTTCATATAAATGAAAAATAAAAAGTAATTCCAACCTTCATGAACAATCTTTTTCTTTGACTGATTCATCACTTAGAATATTCCTATGGATATTTTTTCCAAAATTTAAAATAATATGGTTTGGGAAAAAAATCATGCCGTTTGGTAGTAGTCACCTCTTAGAATAGGCTATAACTTGGAATTATTAAAAGTAGTTACAATATCTTCGTATCTTCATTGGCTATCTAGGCTGGGTGCTTTGAATCGGTTTCGACTCAGGATTCGGAACAACGGGGTATTTTGAGGGAAAAAAGAGAGTTGAATTCATGAAGTTAACTAATGGAGGAATACAGAAAATTTCATTAAACACTGAGAAATTAAATTTAGATTTCCTTTTGAGACTTCAAGTTTAGGTTGACGTACGTGGCCGCCCCCTGTCCCTTTCTTGATAGTCAAACAAAAGAAAATTGCAGAACTAAATTTATTATAATTTTTGAAAACTTAAATTAAAGCCGTAGACGTATTTTTTTGTTGTTGACTTGGACTAAATCTATATACCAAATTGTCGTTAGCTACTAAAAAGAGTTTATACTTAATATTCTTCATTAATAGGCAATGACTCACGTTATTGTCTTAAATTAAAAAGCCCCAAACTCGGTATTTATCTTAATGACTTTTCGTGTCCCTTTGTTTCCCTCTTTTACCAAATCTGTGAACATTTCCTATTGCGAAAAATTAAACGGTAAAAATTTGTTAATTGAATTTGTTGTTTGGCTAAATTAAGAATTTTGCACATGCCAGCTGCAGGTACAATATGAAAATTTCATCAAAAAATGTCTATTTGAACATATTTGTCAACTTTATTGTCTAATCCTACTTAGAATGAGATTGTCTTCGAGCAAAAAGGGGGAATCGGTCCAAACGCATCGGATAGTTAGATTAGTCGTTTTCTCTGACTTTTATATATATATATATCAATGTATTTTTTTTCCGGTAAGAATCTTTTTAATTTATAAGAAATAATTAACTTATCTTCTCAGCTTATATATATACACATCAATCAATTGATGAGCAATGCCCAATTTGACTTTTGAATATTTTTACTTTAACATTCAATTTAATTCACCACTTTGGGGGGATTAAGCAACTGTTTAACGAAAATGTGTTTTGGTAATGATTGGAGTTCTCATTTTGCAGCGCAGAAAGACAGATATATATATATATATATATACACTTATATTATATATAAAAGTATGAAGTGTGTTTTCAATTTTCATTCTTTCAAAAATACCCATGTATCATGATAACTTTTCGTTGCATCATTTTAAATTCGTTACTTTTGATCGCATGTTTTCATAATGCTTATATATATTCAGGTTCAATATCTTTATGACTGATTTTTGATTTTTTTTTTCCTCATATCCATTTCAACCGAGTTAGTCCTTATTGTACGTATGTTTCTCTTATTTTTTTCATATCGATTTATAATTTCAAAAATTTATTATATCATATGTTCGTTGCCTAGGGATTTCACATAGTCTTTGTCCCATGGACCCTTTCACACTTTCAATGTCAAAAATAAAATTATGAGGTGTTTCTCCAACTATTCTTCCCATTTTTTCCTTAAATAATATTAGTACAAATTTACTAATTTACATAACTAACAAAACTAGATTAATTCTTGGAACTATTGTATCTTTTTATAAATGTCCCTACATTCAAACAGTACAGGGGAAACGACTTTTCAGACAATATTTCAAGAGACACCTGCATCTCTAGGGCTAAATGAAATTCATACATCACTTAATTTTTTATTTTTATTAGAAACTTATATCTTCTTTAGTATAATAAAAAAACTCTAAAGATCTGATCAGAAAAGTAAAAAGAAAACTGTAATTTAAGAAGAAGATAAATTTAATAGTTAAATTAGTATAGATAAATTTAATCAATAAATACTATTTCACATTTGGTGAAATGATATAATTGCTAAAGGGATATAACTATTCAAAGAGTTGTATTTGTTTCTATACATACCTTCCAATTTTTAGATAGACATATGAAAAATCATTTCAACTCCATTCCCCCTCTAAAACTTTTCTCCTTGACAGTTTCATTCTGAAGTTTCAAAAGATTCTCGATGTTATTACCCGAAAATCTCAATTGTCTTATTCTTATATTTCAAAAGGTATGTCATCTCTTATAAAATATCTATTCGCTTACGATTTATAGATTCTTTATGGGTCTTTAATAGAGAATATTTACGTATGATTTCCGAATAATTCTTTATCTGTTGTTCTTCATAAATTTTACTATTTTTGTTAGGAAAAATTCACAGGCCTACTTCGGACTTGGGCCCATCCGCAACTCAAAAGCTTAAGCCAATGGATTTTTAGATCATTGTCTCTTATAAACCTATAGATTTCCTTTCAACTTTTCCATGCGGGACTATCTCCAACATCTACACTCACCATTCTCCATATAGGAGAGAAATCATCCCAACACTTTTTTAGGTTATCATATGTTTCCCTTTATACTTGGAGATATGATTTGATTGTCTTTTATTGTTTTCTTTCTAATTTTTTCTCTGTACTCTTGGTCATATTTTCATAGGAAGTAGGAAATTGAGCATTACTGACCTTTGATCGACAACCACCACCCACCGATGATCTTGTCGGGGGTAGTGGTGCCTTTCGATGAGCCACCGCTGGCCCGGCTTGCTTTTCTGTTTCCTTTTGCAATCCCATAAATCTGCTCTTTATGTGTGTGTATATATTTGTCCAAATTTTTTAGAATTTACAGATTTTAGGTTTAGCTTTTGAAACATAAAAAATTCAAAATAATGGAAAGGTCTTATTAAAAAATGGGAAATTACGCCATATATCCTATGGTTTCACTGTTTTTTTCAAATTTATCTCATGCTTTTAAAATTATCAAAAATATTACATGGTTAACATTTTTTTCCAAATTTATCTCGCTATTATCTTCCATCAATATTTAACGATATTGCCGTTGTGGTCCATTACCTGTGATAAATTTGAGAAATAAATTAAAATCATGAGATAGATTTGAAAAAAAAAATTAAAATCATGGGATAGATTTGAGAAAAAATTAAAACCATAGAATAGATTTTAGAAAAAAATTAAAACCATGTGATAGATTTGGAACCTACTTATATTTCATTAACGGAAAATATAACGCCGGGATAGATTTGAAAAAAAAATGTAAACCATGGAATATTTTTGATAATTTTAAAAGCATATGATATATTTGAAAAAACGGTGAAACCATGAGATATATTGAGTAAAAATCCCTTAAAATATTAACAAATGTTACGTCACATTTATGCAAAAATAAACGTTTTGGTCTGAAAGAAAAAAAAAGTTTCAAATATTTTTGTGTACTCATTCCAAATGAAAATTGAGAAGAAATTAAAAGTATATGTGATTTACAGATAAAAGAAGATTATGAATAATTATTTCATTACTTTCAAGGTAAATTTTTACAAAGAATTAGAATTATAAACAATTAGACAATCTTTTTTTTGTTATTTTGTTTTTCTCTCATTTTTCTTTAACAGTGTTCCCTTTTTGCTCTTGATTATCATGACTTTAATCATTCATTCGACTAAGGCTTTGTATATTAATTAATTCTTGCTGATGTTTTATATTTACGTATTTTAAAATTTATTATATGTGTAATACAACAAGAATAATAAATTACTAATGTACTTAAAATGAATATTCATTGCAATTTCTTTTCGATTAAGTATTAGAATTGAAAATATTTTTCTTCTTTTGTTTCAATTAACTACTTCAAAAATTCCAACAAATATATAATAGTTTAGAATTGCAATATTAAAATGTTATACCTTCACTTCTTATATTAACCTTAATTTTTTAAAGGAAAAACGACTTAATTTTGGCAAAAAAAATTGAATTAATTATTTATAATTTCTGATATTATCAATTATGTTATACTTAGATAAAAAATTATCAATATACATTAATGATATTATGTAGTTCGTATTTATTGATTTGATATCTTTAAACCAAACCAATAAAATTATTAATGATGTTATATTTTTTGGATGAAATTTAATTTTTATATAGTTTCTACCATTTTAATTATTACGTCTTACCACTTAATCAATAAACATTTCACGTACAGCGCTCGTGTAGGTTCACTATATATATATGGGGCAACGCATATTTGGATGGGCTAACTTAATTTCTCTAGCTAGGGCGACGATTAATTTGTCCATTCGGAAACTAAGGACTCGGGATCAACATAACTACTTTCCACATCAAACAAAGGGTTTCTTTATTACTTAGTAGCCACCAATACCATGAGACGAATAAGACATTCAAGCTAGGAATATTAATCTTTCGGACTTAGAGAGACTAATTGAGGAGACATAATCGAGTATTGTAAAAGACTTGATGTCATTCATTCCAAAAAGTAAAAAAAGAAAAGGACTCGATGTCGACTCCCAATGAAACTTTAATTAGGCGGGCATCTGTACTATAGACTTACAGCTCAAGGATAAAGGTCGTGCATAACGTGAAGGTTTTTTCGACCATCCCTTGTTTTAAAAGTAATTAATATTGAAAGTATAATCATGTACGATCACTACGCGTGAAGTAGATGTGATGGAAGTTACTCCGCTATCTCGAGGTGTAGTCCTTAAGCCTAATATTATAAGGAGAAATTCTCTACCTGTTATGCAAATGATCGGGAATGAATCAAGGAAAAACTGAAAGTGGCAACGTTCCAACTTAGAATTTTCACACTCTAATTAAGATAATTTAATTACATATTTTTTGAATTTTAATAATATTTCTTTTATTCATCCATTAAGAATCTCGCCCCCATAAATCCAAATTCTGGATTCGTCCTTGCCAACGATCAGTCTCATACTATTGTCATGGGATTCCGGTTACTCTTGTGGCCCTAGGGCTAGTCCTAGTTCGTGCAAAGTCCACTTGAATTAGTCGATCGACTACGGTGCCCAGAGCATATGGGGAGGTTAACGATATGCCATTACTTTAGCTAGCAAGTGCTGACAATGGAGTATGCGATGTTTTTTCCTCACTCATTGCTCCTCGGCTGCTTGGTAACATTGTTCTTCTAAGTACATGCAAACTGAGGTCTCATTAATTGATGTGGGGCTTAATCTGTAGAACATTTAATTTGCTGTCTTTTCTTCCGATATGCACCACTTAATATTGGAAATCCAATGAATTCCAATAAATTCAGTATCGAGCTTGGTCAGCCCACTAAGACTTATTAGTGTAAAGCTTTCCCAGCCTATATATTCTTCATTCACGATAACTCAAATTTGATACTTTATAATTCAAGATGAATAAATGTCGAACCACTTGAACCACTTCATGTTAGTGCAACGTGGGAGGCAAGTTTATTAATTAATAAAATTTATTTATGTATATACACCAACTTAATAGAGAAAAGTGAGAACGAGTGAGTGAACCGTAGATTGTCTGTAATGATTTTTCTTTTCTAATACTTCACTATAGCTGTATAATAAGAAAAATAATGGATCCTCCTTTGTCCTTAGATGTGTGGACGAAATTGGATCTTCATCCCAAACCACGTATAACATGTTTTCATGGGCTCCGACAATTATATTTTTAATGAGTGATCACCGTTCGATTAAGCTTGCTTAAAACGGTGCTGATTCGAGATCTTATGCCCGATTGATTGGTTGCTGGTGAGAACCTAGACGTGAACGATAAAGGATTAATTAGCGATCGTCCAAGCGGCCACGACACTTCTTATAACTCAGATGCCATAGACACGCCATTAGTTAATTATTTCCTCACTCCAACACTCGTGTTTTGCAATTGCTTGAATGATTCTCTAATCCCAGACTTCTTAATTTCGCATGAAATTAATCATGCTATTGTTAATTTAATATTATTTTGCAAGTTGAACCCATCATTTAACGTTCCCAAAGGTCTTTGATCAGTTGAGCTCATGTTGCCCAGCACACTTCGCTGAGTAATTAGGAGAAATAGCTCCACTTAGTTGTCAAAAATTATTAAAAAGATTAGGGTTTTCTTTTTCTTTAATAACCGATCCAAGGATATATATATTGAAACAATATGAAACAGTTATATATAGTTGGGATATTGACCTTAATTAGTTGTGGTCTCACACTCACATATCTTTTAACTATCAAATTGTTGTTTATTGATTCCACGAAACTTTAGGGGTGTGCTATGTTTAATCGAAAATTATCGCAAGATTCCTCTTAATAATTGTCCACAAGAAGACAACTATGACTCACTTAATACCCAGCAAGATTCCTCTTAATTATTTTTTTCTTGTTTTACTTATAACATATGAGAGAATGTATAATTTTGAATCAACATAAATCGATCTCAAGAAACAACATAAATATCTATATTTATAGAATTACGTCAGTTAGCAAAATTGCTTTTTAGAACTTCATAGGTAAATTTTGTTTATGATGTTGTCGACCGGATACACAGGCAAACATGACTTTGGATCGAGGATAAGTCTTTTATGTGAGAATTCGAAGGGTTTTGTCCAAGAGGATTGTATGGGTGGAGCGGGCCATTGTCACAAAGTTGTTATCAGTCTAAGAGTGACTTAGTTTACACTTCAAGACACAGTTCATAGATTATTACTTTCTTCTCAAGGGAGAAAAAGGAAACCAAAAACAAATTGAAGAACAAGAAGACTATGAATAAGATGCCAAAAGAAGAAAAGGAAAAGTTAAAATTTTTATTTTTTTTCCTTCTTGAAAAATGATAAAATTGCAATATATATATATATATATATATATATATATACATATGGGTGGGCACGGGGATGGGGTGGTTCAGTTTTAGGTGCTAAATGTACTGGTCCCAGATTTTCAGGAATAAAATTTTCTTAACCGAAATCGATCCCGCAATCATATTACAATCATAAATCCGTCTCGAAAAATAACCATTTTTTCGGTTCAGTTAATCGAACCATCCCGAATAAGAAAATTAATATTAAAATCTAAATTTATAATGTCTAATAAGAGCAATCAACACTAAATAAAGTGTAAAAAATAAAAACAAGCATGTTTATATACTAATTAAATTTTTACGAAGTTCTAATTACACAAAAATATCAAAATTCCCATAATTACTCAACAATTCCCAATGTTCTATATAATGACGAGATGATTTTTGAGAAAAAGAGAAAGTGGAAATATTTAAATTCAAATCTATAAATAAATATAACAAAATATATAATAATATTTTTTATATATATTCGGGACGGGACGGTTAATCACGGTTTTTGAAATTAAAAACTATAATCGTTCTGAAACCGAATGATTTGAGAATTTACGAAATAAATTTTTCCCGAAACCGAATAATTCGTTTGTTTTTCAATTCGGTACAGGACGATTATCGCCACAGTTCAGTTATCGGTTATTTTTGCACAACGCTATATATATATATATATATATATATTCAGTGTAAATCCTGGTAATAGAAAGCTTGATAGACTCCGACTAATCTAATTTAAATTTGGGCACATCACCAAGGAGTAAAGTAATTGTAACCGTGAGTTTTTATAATTCACAATGCTTGGATGTAAGCCCTATTTTAATAAAAAAAAATGATACTTTTTTTTAACAATATGCGCGATTAGTTCCCCTAATTCTATGGGCTCTGCCCTGTGATTGATCCCATACCCACTATGCTATGACAAAATGCAAAATAAGTATCTCGATAGCACCTATAGATCAAAATCTAAACCGTAAACATATAGTATTTTAATGTTCATTTAACGAGGCACACAATCAGTTCCCCTAGTTCCTCAAGGCCTTGCCCTATGATCTAACTCGTCTGTGACAACAAGTAGAATAAACATCTCATAGGACCTATACGAAAATGAAATAATCTCATAATTTAACTCATAAGCATTTAGCATTTTTATATTCATATTATGAAGTGCACGATTAGTTATCCTAATCCTTCAGATATGCTCCGTGATCGTCCATCTCATAACCACTAAGACGTAACAAAATATAGAATAAACAACTCACTAGGAAATATACAAAAATGAAAAAAAATTTATAATATAACCTGTACACATTTAGTATTTGAAAGTTCATATTACGATGTGCACGATCAGTTCCCCTAATTCCTCGGGGTCCTGCCTCTGATCCATCTCATACCCACTAAACTGTAATAAAATATAGAATACATATCTCTTTAGGACCTATACAAAAATGAAAAAAAATCAGAATCTCGTTCTATTTCAATGTACTAAGCCCATTGGCTTATCTTGTAATCAAAAAATCATAATCTCGTTAGTATTTCGAGATTCATATTACGAGGTACACGATCAACTCTCCTAACTGGTCCATCACATACCCACTAAGCGGTGATAAAAAGTAGGATAAATATCTCATTAGGATCTATTAAAATAATGAAAAAAGTCATAATTCAATCAAATTTGACATGAAAAGCACATATTGAAAATGTGAAACTACGCAAATTTGGAGAAGCTTGTAGAAATGGAGGAATGAAGTCGAGAAGGGTCCTAAAACTAAGTATCCTGAGGTCCATATGAAGTTGTCAGAGTTGTGATTCGTCCAATGGTGGTAGCTGCGGGTGCTGCAACTTAATAAAAAATTGTTAAGACTGAGAAAAAAATGTATGTGTAATAAATACTTGAAATCAATCTCTTACCGCATACATATTGCTGCAGAGTTCCTACACCTCAACACATGGTAGGGTACTTGATATATGCCTCACGTCACAAATGCGAAAAGCGTTGATAATTAGTTCACTCGAAGCACCTCTTCCCCTTCCCCCCAGTAAATAGCATGTTGCCCACCAAATCATACCAAAGTCTTTGCAATACAAGAGCGTTATGCTCCAAAGGGTCCTTCATTACAGAATGATAATGTTGCATTTGGTTTGTAAGTAACATTTTAAAATCAGATTTTGATTTTGAAAAAAAGTGGTATAAATAGTTATGTATGGGGCTCACTTTTTGACTTTGTATGAGTTATTTTGTTTTGTTATAGGTAGAATTTTGATTTATTGTGAGTAGAATTAAGTTAAAGTCAAATTTTAAAATCTCACTTTGAATCCAAACGGAGTATGGATTGAGTAGAACTCTACAAATAATGAGGATCTTGAGATGGTGAATGTTTACGGGTTTAGGCCCGATGACATCAATGAAGAAATTCTCACAAGGTTGCTTGCGACGGACCCTAATCAATGATAACGCTGCATAAATTTTTGTCATCGTGCAAGCTTTCAACATTTAGAATATATATCTCGTTATGACTAGTATTTCAAGTTTCATATTATGAGGTGCACGATTAGTTCCCCTAATTATTTGGGGCCCTGCCCTGTGATCCATCCCATATCTACTAAGTTGTAACAAAATGTAGAATAAATATCACTTCAGGACCTATACGAAAATGAATTTTTTTCCATAATTTAATCTAATTTAACATAAAAAAGGACATACTAACTATGCGAAACTCAGCAAATTTGGAGATACTTCTAGAAGTGGAGGAATGAAGTCGAGAAGGGTCCTATAAACGGCATCTTCGGTGTGTACAAGGGTCGTGATGGCTGGAAATTACACAACATGCGGAATTATGGCTGGAAAATAGACAGGATGTGAAAATATTATCACCAGGTCCATAAGATTTGCATCAGCTTCTTAGGCGTTCGTCATTCCAAAGAGCATTTGTGGTGTCTAATGTATCGCTACACTTTGTCATTGTGCCAAGACTTCAACATATATGCCTCCATACTTTAGCATGATAATTACTACTAATAATAATGGTTGGGCATTCTGGTCCATCGGCATTTGGTTTACCTGTGTGCCTAATAGGTCTAGATTTCTTGTGACCTCGGAACCTTATATCTGATTAAGTCAACAATTAATATGGACCGAATTTCTTGACAAATAGCAATATCCATACTAGAAGAATATAATATGATAATAGAGCAAATATTTTGTCAGGGTAATGTTTCATGCCATGGAGAGATATGTATTTAGTATAACGAGTAGATATACAAGTGCATTGCCCGTGAAAATGCATACTATCAAAATGCTAAGAATATATATATATATATAGATATATTTAAATTTTATTGGAAAATTATAAAATATATCTATATTATGAATTATCTTACTGAATAGTACTTATAGTGCATCAAATTATAAATATGAAATTACTTAACCAACTGTTTAAATCAATTGATAAAATTATTGTTTTAATAAAATATAAATACAGTTACTAATTACTAAAAATAAGTCAATGTATTTGAAAAATTACCCTTGTCAAAAAATACAAAAATAGATATTATAATAACAACAACAAAATAATAATAATAATAATAATAATAATAATAATAATAACAACAAAATTTATGATACCATTAAGTAAATATGTTCAATAATAAATACAAAAATAATTGTTAAATCAAAATTTCAAAAGAAGATATGCATGTCATAATTAAATTAGATATTATCAAAAGGTAATATGAATACATACAATTTTCAAAAAGCATATCTTATATTTATAATTCTAAATCCTCCTTGTTATTAAACTAAAAAGTTAACGTAATAGTACAAGTATATATATTTTTTCCACAGATATCTATTTATAAAAAAACCATGAAAATCATTTTATCAATTTTCAAATATTTGTTGGACTTTCTAACACATAGTCAATAAAAAATGGGGAAAAATTATATCTATATCAGTATCTATCTATATCTACTATTATTTATATCCATATTCATTTATACTATTACAAAAATGAGAAGAAAAGATTTGGTATAACTTTCACTTTCCTAAAATGCCTTTATGAAATAATTCTACTTAATAACATCACTTAAATTAAATTAAGGTTAAAATGGTAATTTGAGTTTTATAACCACCCAATTGACCCTACTTTCTCTTTTGCCCATTCATCCACCTCCCACTCATCCTATCTTCAACATTTCACTCATCCTATTTATTTTATTTTTCATTTTTTAAACTATATTAAGATTAAAATTATAGATTCACAAAATTAAGATTAAATTTATAAAAATAACAACTTATCCATTCACCCCATTTTTCCCTATTCCACTCTACCTCACTCCTCTCTATCCTCTATTAGTCACATATTCTAAGAAACAAAGTAAACAAATTGAACCCGTTTAAGACTCTATATAACTGTAAAAATATCATCCACTGTTTCAGGCCTTTCCCAAATTCATCTTCCTCCTTTGCCAAACGTTTCATGGCCAATGGATGTTTAAGTGATGTTGTAACATGTGATGCATATATTGTCACTAGTCAAATCATATCCTAGTGATCCTGATGTATGGAACATGTCTTCTCTCTACTTATGGAAATACAATGAATAACAAACAAAAAATAAGAAAGCATACTCAACGATACTTATAAAAAAAAATGAGTTCTCGAAGAGGTACCGGTTCAAAAACGTTATGGAAGACACTCACCTCAAAGTAGATCTCCATCACCAACCTTGGTGCCAATAGCTCGATGACATGCAACCCTCAAGATTTAACAAACTATTGGGGACTATCCAATATGCACCCAAATGGGAAATTTGATGAATTTTTAAATCTTTGGATGCTATTGAAGGAATCAGAAGTAGGAATATAGAGTTCTGAAATCTTATAATACTTTAAAAAAAAATTTCGAAGGGAGAGAAGAAGGCGAATTTCTGAAATTAGAACACCATAGAATGTAAAGAAAAGTTTTCTCGAAATGAGAATTGAGAATTATATTTTGTAAAACCTCGTGTCTCTATAAAATATTCACCGAACTCTCAAAGAGGCATGTCTTTAGACAATCAAGGGACATGAATACATTTTTCATGAACACATTAATCATCAAAATGACAAATAAAGAAACAGAAATATCCACGTCTTATGAGTAAATTGCTTTCAACATATCAATGGAAGATGATCACAGAAAAACTGCACCAACATACATAAAGATATATTCAATACCTTGAGAATTATGATTTCAACAATATGTAGGATTACACGTAACCAACAGAATGTGTAAATTTTAACATATTAATTAATTCTTAGATCAAGCAATACTAAAACCCTCCGTACTTACATGCGAGTCCAGACATTCTCACGTATTGAAGTCTATTGATAGAAGCAACAACAATTTAAAAAAAATTTGATTTTTGTTCACCGATTAATTCATAGACATGATTTTATAGATGAATAAGCACATTATATATGGTGCATGGAATGTGGTTTAATTTGGAGATGGTACAGTAAATGAACTCTGGTCAGAATTTGAAATGATACTTATTGAAACGTCACGAGTCACCAATCTATAGGATAAAAAGGCAAAAAAAAAGATAAGCGGGGTGATTATTTTAGGAAGCAAAGTTGGAAAAATTGAGAAGATCTTATTTTTATATATAGTATTTAAAGTTCTTAATATCAGATTATTGAAAAAAAAAGTTCTCTTTATTCCTAGCAACTACGTAAAGAAATTCTCGTCAAAGCTCAATTAGATGTATTCGTAAGCCACATCGACAAATCTAAAACTTTCTATCTATTACATCATAGTGAACTAGGCACAGCGACGAGGCAAATAATGTTGAGCATGATAAGACAACGAATATTGAAAACGAACATATGATGTAGCAAAATTTTGAAACTATAAGTCGGTGTGAAGAAAAAGACAAACGTACCTGTGGTTAATGGCTAACTGGGTTAAGGCGGATGAGAGACTATTAAATGTTAAAAATGAGAGATGAACAGAAAAAACTATATAAATATAGTAAAAGTACACGATCAAAAGTCAAGAATCGAAAATGTGTGAGAAAAAGTCACGATGATACAAGGGTATTCATAAAATAATGAAAATCGGAAAAATACCTCGTACTTTTATATATATATATATATATATATAGTATAGATAATTCATCGAGCGATCTCGGCATTTCTTGGAACACATTATGGGTCAGATGAGCAAGTTTGCTACTATAGAAAAGGAAACTTATATGACAATATCGCGGCCGACAATTAGAAGGCGGAGGCAAGTGGGCACGCAAAAGCACCAATTAGTGGTTGACCGACTGGACTTTTTTTTTTCCTCGAACATTTGGAGATCTTTTTTATTTCTCTTTTTCTTTTTCGCAATAAAGATCCTATTTATTTATAAAAATTAAGATGCTACCTACAGAGAGACATAGAAGGCCTACAAGTTCAATTCTAATTGATTCTTTTTTGTGAAAATTAGATATTTTGGAACCATCAATGTGGAATACAGTAGATAAATTACGCTTCATGTGAGCAGACGTTACTATATAGTAGAGGAGTTAGAAACCCACAAGAGTATCGTATGCTTAGGATCAAGTTGATATCCGAGTAAGAAATAGCATATTACACCCTTTAGCCACACCGAGAAATATATCTATATATACATATATATTACAGATCATAACGCGTAAAAGCTTAGTGCCAAATCAGCATAAAGTCATGTATATATTCTCTTGCAGCTTCCACACATAATTGCACTATGTTACTTATTTAAAAAAATAAAAAATTGCATTATGTTATGCGCCAACAATTATAATAAATGACGTTTACCATGAGGATTTGATGCATTCGTGTCACCAAAAAGTATTCATGTAAGAATATATTATGTATTTACATAATTAAGGAAATAATCTCTTATTTATGTGGCCCTCATGTCACAAATATTCGGTTATTTTGAGTGAGATATTCCATATCTTGTGGATTACAGTTAATATCCTTTTGATGGGAGGATATATAAGGAAATAATATTCTGATGGGTCCCTAACTCCGCCTAATTAAAAGGGCCTATGTCTCCATCTAAACGTTCCATACGGAGAGGTTAGGAGTTAGAAGACACTCTCAGTTTTATTTGCAAGTCTATCGTGTGACGAGTGGAAAATCATCGACGTCATAAAAGCAATGGCTGGATGTCAGTTTATTCCGCTGCTTAATTTATTACTATTAGATTAAATATTAATATTACAGTTGGTATCAGAGCCAACCTTCATGCCATGCTTTGATGCTATAATCGTGCTTGATGGTTTTATAGTATCACACAATTAGGGTTTGCGATTTACCTGTCGATTAAGGTTGATTAAATTTGATTCATGCAATTAGGGTTTTCAATTATTGCAATTGTTGCTTGTATTCTGTGCATGATGTGAATTTAGCCTTAATCGGGCCGGATTAGGGTTAATTAAAGTTAATTGGGTCGGATTAGGGTTTCAATGGGCGTCTGTGGTCGCGGTCAGCCCTTGGGCGGCCGAAGGAAGCGGCCGCAGAGCACTTCAGCCTTGCTTATGGCAAGAGAGGGTCGCTCCAGTGGGACCACGAACGCTGGCCTGCGGTCGCAAGCCCAATACCGAGCGCCAGCAACTCAAATCAGACCGATCGTGGTCTTGGAACCTCGATTATTTGGTCTGCCATCGAGTCCCAGCCATGGCAGCGCGATTGTGGATAGCCAAGGGTCGTGGGGCTGTATAAGTGGTCATGGGTCATTGAAACCGTGGCCTCTAGCTTTCGGTTCTAGTCCATCCGAGTCGAGATCACGATTCTGGGATACGGCTTCCCCAGTTCGTGGTTACCGTTCTCGGCTCCAGCTCAATCCCGAGCCATCCCGGTGTTCCTGGATCCCCGTCCCTCTTTTCGATCACTGTCGCTCTCCCGAGCCCAAGCCTAGTCGACGAAAGTTGCGGCCAGCGGCGTGCGTGCGTCGTCATTGTCAAGGTGGCCGTGATCGGCGAGCATGGTGGCTCTCAGGTTCTATGGGAGGTGGCGGCGCTAGGGTTTGTTGGCTTGGCGTGAGGAGTCGGGCGGAGAAGGTGAAGTTGACCCAGCCTGGGTCGATTTCGATTTCGCCCGATCCAATCTAGGCCCGCTCCAGTTTTAGTCCGACCCGAGTTATTGTTTGGGTTTCAGCCCAACTGAGCGTCCAACCCACTTCAGTACTTCTGGGCTGGGCTTAGGCTCAAGCCCATCAAGTCAAACTCAGCCCAGTTGACTCAGTTTGACCGGCCTTGTGACCAATTTGACTAGTTTGATTTTGGTTTGACCGATTCGGGTAACTCTAACTGGTTTTGACTGGTTTAATTATTTTCTAGTCCGGTTCTGATGCTATGTAGTGTGGTTTTAAGGATATAGGAGTAGCCAAAGCACCTTATATAAGGCAAATCACTTTTAGTTAAACTACAATATAGTTATTAGTATCAAATTGTAATCGAGTTGTGAGATTAATCGCTTTGCCCCAAAAGGTAGATATTAGTCTTGGGACTTAGATTAGTCTGAGAAGGTAAATTTTGGTATTATGGTGGGATTGTTCTATGCCCAAAGAATTAAGGAATAGTTCCATCGTAATAATCAAATTCGCTTGTCTCACTAGTAAATTCATGCATTTTTTAGGCCTATCCCCAAAGGGAGGAGGAATTTACTATATATGGTTATTTCTTATTTTGCATAGCACTTAATTGATGTCCTTGATCTTTGCAGCACTTCCTCAATCTATTCTTGAAAATATTGCTATGGTCCTATACTTGATGGACAAAATTTTTCTGACTAGGAGGAGTCGGTTCTTTTCACTTTGGGGTACATGGACCTGGACTCTGTGCTCCGTGAGGAGGAGCCACTTGCTCCCACGGATACAGATGCGCCTGAGGTCAAGGAGAAGTATGAGTGGCGGGAGAAATCCAACCGCTTAAGCCTCATGCTCATGAAGTCCCGTGTAAGTAAAAGCATACGGGGAGTTGTTGGTGAGGTGACTAAAACTAAGGATTTTCTGAAGGCAATTAAGGAACAATTTGCCAAATCAGGTAAGGCATTGGCAAGTACCCTCATGAAGAGATTGACTAGCAAGACTTTCAACAGTTCAAAGGGTGTGCGTGCACACATTACGGAAATGAGCGACTTGGCAGCTCAACTCAAGACACTGAAGATTGATATCTTTGAGCCATTCTTGGTTCACTTCATTCTCAATTCCTTACCAGCTCAGTATGGACCTTTCAAGATCTTCTACAACACACATAAAGAGGAGCGGTCCATTACAGAACTCTTGACCATGTGTGTTCAAGAGGAGGAGAGGATGAAACATGACAAGCCTAAAGTTGCCCATCTGGCTACCCGTCCAAAGGGTAAGGGTAAGAAAGAGCATGGGAAGAGGTAGTATAAGGTGCCACCCAAGACGAATGGCAGTAAGGTGAAGTGCTTCTTCTACAGGAAGGATGGGCATGTAAAGAAAGATTGCTCCAAATATAAGAAGTAGCTTGAAAAGAGAGGTATCTCAATTTCTTTAGTATGTCATGAATCATATTTTGTTGAAGCTCCTAAGAATACATGGTGGATTGACTCCGGCTCTTTAATCCATATTGTGAACACCATGCAGGGCTTTCTCAACCGAAGGAATCCGACGAAAAGTGAGAGATTCGTCTACTCAGGAAATTAGAGACGCTCTCAAGTTGTTGGAGTTGGGACATTTAGGATAATTCTGTCTTCGGGATATGTTTTAGATTTGAATAATGTCTTTTACATTCCTGACTTTTCTAGAAACTTGATTTTTATTTCCAAGCTGGTTGTATTTGACTGCAAATTTTTATTTGAGAATAAATTGACAATTTTTAGAAATAATTCTGAAATTGGTAGTGGTACCATGATTGATAATCTCTTTAAAGTTGATTTACATCCCGACTTTGAGCAGAATTATTTATGTTTGCATGCAACTCCTGATATTAAGAGAAATCATGTGGATGAAATTCCTCTCTACTTTGGCATAAGAGGTTGGGACATATCTCTTTAGAGAGGATTAAGAGATTGGTAAAAGAAGGAGTCCTAAAGACTCTGGACGACACCGATTTTAAAACTCATGTGGACTGCATAAAGGGAAAGCGAATCAACAAGACATCCAAGGGTTCTCGAAGGAGTTCTGAGCTTCTCGAAATCATACATACTGATATCTGTGGTCCATTTCTTACTCCTTGTTTTAATGGTAAGAGATATTTTATCTCCTTCATTGATGACCATTCCAGATATATGTATCTCTATCTTCTAAATGAAAAGGCGAAAGCTCTTGATGCTTTCAAATCATTTAAGGCAGAAGTAGAGAAACAAAAAGACAAGAAAATCAAGATCGTTAAATCTAATAGAGGTGGGGAATACTACGGACGGTACACAGAGAATGGACAAATGAGTGGTCCATTTGTGAAATTCCTCGAAAGTGAAGGTATAATTTCTCAATACACAATGCCTGGCACACCACAACAAAATGGTGTTGCTGAAAAGAGGAATAGAACGCTTATGGATATGGTAAGAAGCATGATTGCCCATTCTGAGTTGTCACTGTCATTATGGAGTGAAGTTTTAAAGACCGCTGTGTATATATTAAATAGGGTTCCTACCACGGCAGTGCCTAAAACACCGTTTGAGATCTGGTGCGGTTGGAAACCTAGTCTGAATCATTTACACGTATGGGGTTGTCTTGCTGAAGTAATGGTGTATAATCCTTACATAAAGAAATTGGACACAATGACTCTTAGCGGTTTTTTCATTGGCTACTCCATAAATTCGAAGGGTTTCAAATTCTATTGCCCTTCACACAGTCCCCGAATTGTCGAATCAAATAATGCAAGGTTTCTTGAGGATGTTGAACCTAGTGGGAGTAATGGTACTCGAACTATTGAGTTTGAAGAAACTCGAGAAGGTGTTTCGGTACCTACAATACCTTTGGTTGCATTAAGGCATAATCGTTCGGTCGATCATAGAGAGCAACCAAATTAGGAACAAACTGCTCCTGCTAAAGTTATGGTTCAACCAGAAGAGCCAACTTGTACTATTCAGGGCACTAAACAAGTTGATTTAAGGAGATCCTCAAGAACTAGGAGACCTGCTATTTTTGATGACTATCTTGTGTACCTTGTGGAGTTCGACTTCGATGTTGGACCTAAGGAAGACCCCACAACGTTTTCACAAGCCATGAGTGAGGATAACTCTTCATTTTGGTTAGATTCCATGAAGGATGAGTTAGATTCTATGTCTAAGAATGGAGTATGGGATCTCGTCGAATTACCAGAAGGGGCGGTAGCAATTGGCTGCAAATGGGTATATAAAACCAAAAGAGATGCTTCTGGTAATGTCGAACGATATAAGGCTAGACTTGTCGCTAAGGGTTTTACTCAAAAGGAAGGTATACCACGAGACCTTTTCTCCGGTTTCTAAGAAGGACTCACTTAGGATAATTATGGCATTAGTGGCTCATATGGACTTAGAGTTACACCAGATGGATGTGAAAACGGCTTTTCTTAATGGGGATCTTGATGAGGAAGTGTACATGAAGCAACCTGAAGGGTTTAATGATGATAGTCATAAAGTGTGCAGGTTAAAGAAATCTATATATGGAAGGTTAAAACAAGCATCCCGTCAATGGTATCTAAAGTTTCACAAGCTCGTCACCTCATTCGGATTTTCTGAGAGCCTTGTTGATCAATGTATATACTTTAAGGTCAGTGGGAGTAAGTTTATTTTCTTAATCCTATATGTAGATGACATACTCCTTGCAAGCAGTGATTTGGGTTTGCTGGAAGAGATTAAGCAGTTTCTCTCTGCTAATTTTGAAATGAAGGATATGGGCGAAGCCTCTTATGTCATTGGCATAGAGATTCACAGAGACTTGAAACAAAGAACTTTAGGACTGTCTCAAAAAGCCTACATTGATAAGATATTGCATAGATTTGGTATGAAAGATTGTCGGCCCTCTCCAACCCCTGTAATCAAAGGGGATAAATTCAATAATGACCAGTCACCTAAGGATGAGTTGGAACTTGAGCAGATGAAGAACATCCCATATGCATCAGCAGTTGGGAGTTTAATGTATGCACAGGTCTGCACGAGACCTGACATATGTTTGGCAATTGGATTGCTGGGACGTTACGAGAGTAATCCTGGGATCCAACATTGGGTTGCTGTAAAGAAAGTGATGAGGTATCTTTAGGGAACCAAGGACTACCGATTGACCTACAAGCATACCGACCATTTGAGGGTGGTTGGTTATTCGGATGCTGACTTTGCCGGATGTGTAGATTCCAGAAAGTCTACTTCAGGATATGTGTTTCTTCTTGCTGGAGGAGCCATTTCCTGGAGGAGTATCAAGCAATCTATGGTGGCTACATCTACTATAGAGAAAGAGTTTATTGCGTGCTATGAAGCCACGACATAGGCACTATGGTTGAAGAATTTCATAAGTGGTCTTCAAGTTGTTGATACCATACATAGACCAATCCAGATCTATTGTGATAACACAGCTGCTGTGTTCTTCTCTAAGAATAACAAAAGTGGCAGCAGAAATAAGTATATCGATATCAAGTACCTCAGTGTGAGGGAGTATATCAAGAAAGGCGTGGTGATTATTGAACACACCAGTACAGATGCTATGATTGCGGATCCAATGACCAAAGGTTTACCGGTAAAACAGTTCATTGGTCATGCTAGATGTATGAGCCTATATGCAATGTAGTTTTTCTTGATATATTTTGATCAATTATGTATTACTTTTGTTATTTTAGAGAATAAAGTTGAATTCTACTTCCCATCAGTTGCGCAAATAAAGTATTGAATTTATTAGGATATAAAGTATGACCCATGTAACTTATTTTAAGTTACAAATTTTTCCCTTTAGTGCTTATTTTGGGAGTGTTGTACACCGTGACACATGGATGGGAAGTACTCTCTCACCAAGTATCACCGCCATGGTTCGTGTGTAGCATTCCCAGGGTAAGTGGGAGGTTTCCACAGTTCAAGGAATATCAAGTTTGGCCAAATAAAGTTTATCACTCATAGATATGTGTCACGGGGCCAAGTGGGAGAATGTAAGAATATATTATGTATTTACATAATTAAGGAAATAATCTCTTATTTATGTGGCTCTCATGTCACAAAATATTCGGTTATTTTGAGTGAGATATTCCATATCTTGTGGATTACAGTTAATATCATTTTGATGAGAGGATATATAAGAAAATAATATTCTGAGGGGTCCCTAACTCTGCCTAATTAAAAGGACCTGTGTCTCCATCTAGACGTTCCATACGGAGAGGTTAGGAGTTAGAAGACACTCTCAGTTTTATTTGCAGGTCTATCGTGTGACGAGTGGAAAATCATCGACGTCATCAAAGCAATGGCTGAAGGTCAGTTTATTCTGCTGTGTAATTTATTGCTATTAGATTAAATATTAATCTTACAATTCATACTCTATATAAATTCAACACTATACTTTTTTTTTCCGATTACAAAAGAGGTCTATAAGTATGGTACGATAAAAAAAGTCCTAATTTCTAATAAAGGGGTGCCAATAATCTCACTGAATATCGAATTTAAAATCTCTAGTTGTCAGGCGAAAGCGCATGACACTGCGCTATACCCTTGTTATAAATCCTTTAATAATATATTGCTAAATCAGAACAAGTGAGACGACATGATTTATCAAGCGTTATTGGTAAAGTCGCTTTAAAGACTCCTTCCACTTATTAATAAGTACTTGGGGACTGGCTAGATCGCTCCTTTGTTTAAATGGGAATACGAATTTCCGAAAAGTAGTTATCATTTGAGGAGATGCTCAAAGGTCGGGAAAACTCGGCTTTCAACTGCACTAGCACCTTGGTGATGAATTCTGACTTAGTAAGGATTAATATATGCTTATTACTGTTAGTACTAGGCGTGAGTCCTAAGAGGTGTGATTGTCAACTAAGCCAACCCCGTTTTGTTGCATGTAAGGGAAGGGGCAAGCATTATATAACTTTACTTTTCTTTCTCATTTAATCTGACAGACAAATAAACCGACCTTACCTTGAGAACTGGTAGGACTACTCTGCAATCTCAAGAGATTGAAAAATGACACATGAATTGCACTGTACTTTTTACCCAATCCTCAATTCCCCAGTAGATTTTTTTGCAGAATAAACGATATAATATTTTTTTTCGAATATAAGAGAGTTTCACAAATCTAGTAAAAATAAGAAAATATAAAGGGGTATTGAAGTCCTACGGGCAATGATCAACTTGAGAACCTCTTTTTTTCTAAATCGGCAATATGTGCCTCAATATTGAGCTCCCTTTCTCGAATATTATATGTAATTTTGAGGAAAGAAGATATAGTGGAGTGATCTATGAATGTGCATGAAAATTAAGAGATCCCCATTCAAGAAAACTTCTCTTAATCCTTTACTTCTCTTTCTATTTTTTCTTTACCACATACTCATGAGTGTTCGTGGTAACCGAAGGAAATATTATACAATTTCTTCGAAATCATACAAGCATTTTCTACATTTTTGGCGCATTTCCACTGCAGTATATATAGGGAAGGATAGGTAGAAAGAAAGGGGCAACTGGGGGAAGGAGAGTAATGGCCCCCCACTGAGAGGGTGTCCCCTTACTTTTGAGGGGACTGTCGTCTTTAATTTAATGTTAGTTGTTGTTGTTGTTGTTGCTGTTGCTGCTACCCTTTTAATTTAATGTTGTTGCCATCAATGTGACGCGATAGAAAAGAGTGATTGCACACCAACAGACACACACACACATAGCAAGACGAATGGCAAAAGAGAAAGAACAATGGAAGAAGAAAATAGGAAAGCTAAAAGAACGAGTTTTGACCACTACAAAACCTAAGTGGTTGACTCCCCACTCTCCCTCCCTCTTCTTTTATTTGCCACCTTCACATGTGTCCCTCTCCTTCTCCTTTATTTCTTTCCCATTTCCAGTAAGTTGGACATTCGATTCGTTGCACAGTTAGACTACCTTAATTATTTCCGGCATATATCCTGTTGAGATCGACGATGGTTCAGGGGATCGAGCGTACATATAGTCAGTAGTACTTGATTCTATCCCATGATTCATTGGAGTTGAGTACCATCATTCATTGCAAGGAGTGGGGGTGTGGCTCGTTGTCAATATACTAGCTTTGGCGTGATCCTTGTGTTACGGTGTGATTAATAATACGGTTGGCACTCGAGAATCAAGAGTGCACAATGCATGTATGAGGCTACCGATCTATATATGAGAGTGGGCGACTGCCTATATATGCTAGTCGTGAAGATCTAATATCTTTAATTTTGTTGTTGTTAATTTATTTTATAAATAAAGTCTTATGCTATACTCTATTGATTTCAATCCACGACTTTAATTAGAATGTTGGATTATTTCCAAAACAAATTCTTAATTGTTTTTCGGTAGGTAACAAATATTCTTGATTGTTAATCCGTAAAAATTTAATACGTTCCTTGGTTTGGTTAGAGCTAACAAAGAAAATAATAAATGCTCTTGCTGATTTACCTCGTTAAGATATTTGAATAATTAAATTTCTATACATATACTGGATTGATTAATTTCCATAGGCAATATATTTTAGTTAACGGATAAGATTTTCTTTCTCCATCTTAAGCTATTATTTTTTCCGTTACAAGGAAATTAAAAGCCTTTTTCTTTTTTTTTGGTAAGCGATCTTAAGCTTTATAATAGTTGGGTTGTCAATGCGAAAATTTGACTGAATTTGCTAGTTTCTATCAAAATGCATCACCTATATATATATATATATATATATATATTTTCAATATACACATGATATTTTCCATGAATTACTTCATCAAGCACAACAAAGTAAAACCAGTCCAAGTTAACCTAATAATAGTTCTAAAGCCAATTCGTCATATTAAGAATGGTGTTACAAGACCAAAAAAAAAATAAATCTCGGATTGGTATATTTTCTTTTACATGTAAAATTAGACGTCAGATTGCCCTAATCATCAGGTGCTTCAGGGATTATTAGAATAGACGTACGTTGTTGAAGGAGTCAACCCCATCTTTTTCTGTTATGTGCTTTGACAAAAGAATGGAAGAGAATGACGATAAATCATTATTAGGGAATCAACATACGGATCTCCGTTTCTCTTTCCCATACACTCATAAATCCATAGTGGTTGAGATTTGAATTAATAGTTATCCAAAGTGGTTTAGCATTTGAGTTAAGATGCAGTCTGTGCCCTTCCATCCATTAGCCATTTTCGATCTAGCACGCACTCGCTTTGAATATTTCGTGTTTATCTATATGTTCGATCCACTGAATATGATTGATGCAAAAAGTGTTCAGAATTTCCCTGGAATATGATTTGAAGGTCATCAATCTTAAAATATACGTATGATGTATATATTTTGTGTAATTATTTGACAGATGTGATGTGCTATATGACAAATTTACTTTTGATGGAAGAACGAGAAGCTAAAAGATGTTTATATATAGTAATCAATGAATGGCAGAACTCTATATATGTGAGCATTCCAGGGATGTTGTTTCTTATTGTTTTCCTTCTTTTTTTTGGGTAAATATTTTGTTTCTTATTGTTTTCATATTATTTCTCTTCCAAATTTTCGTCCTATAATCACATATAATTTTGAAATTATTAGTATTGCGATTATCAGGAAAAAAAAAAGAATTTTCATATTGTCAAAGAAATTCCAAATAAAAAGAAATATGCTCTGCTGAAAAATTATTAGCTGATCTTTTCTCTCATATAGCGACCCGGGATTTAACCACGCTAACGCAATACAACAAAAAAGGGGATGGTCAGTAAGCTAAGTCAACAGTAGGTCACTATACATTGACATATCACTAGTCTTTTATCCCATACATTGCACGGGTTCGTGATCACATACCTATTATCATTTTTATGAAAATTACTTACATTTTTAACAAAAAATTTCTTATTAATAATGATTAATTGGATTTCCAAACAATAATTTTCAATAACATTAAACTAAGTACATATAATCCAATAATAATGTTGCAAGTAATTGTCTTATTCAATATATACGAAATATATATCTATTAAATCATTAATCTGTTACATAGATTTATCATGGATAATTCGTTCATGCATTTACTAATTTGCAATTCTATTTTCGCTTTAAAACATCGTTATGTGGGCTTTTAGTTTTCACATGTTAATCATACTTCTTTGATTTTTATGAATCATAAATTCATACAATTAGTTATTTATGATAAATTTTATTTTCAAATAACCTTACTATCATTAAATTAGTGGCTTGCAATAAATTCTTTTTCTTTTAAAATGACATAAATAATCAATTTTTGTTTCTTTTAGTGTGCTATCTATTGCAATGCACCCTATTGTTATCACAAAGTTATATAATTTATCTAGATCATCGAAAAATAAACTTACTTTAAAGTGATCTAGTTAATTTTCTATTGATAATTTGAACAACATTAATTAAAATTTATTATATTTATGAGATTGTGCATTGTCATTCATATAAATCAATTTTTAGCTAGTTATATATATCTAAATATAATATTCTACCTAGAATCGGTTTTCACTTATTAATAATTTTCAATGTATTAGTTCGAAAGAGCTTCCTCTTATATACATTAAATAATATATTTTACTGTATACAGAGTATGGACATATGTGTATTATAATTAATATATAATTTTGTAATTATATAAGTAATTTAAAATTATATATCATATCTCGGACGTTATTATTTCGAATATAGTGGATAAAGTAATAAAATATGAACTTTTTTGAATTTTTCTCAAATTTTATAATGACATTAGAAAGTTTTTAAAAAATTATTTATTGGTGAAACAAATTGACGATTTAACCCTAACGAATATAACCCAATTAATCATTTTTGGGAATCAATTTTACTTTTATATATATATAGATATAGATATAGATTCTTTTTCCTTGTCACATCATCAATTATAATATAGCTGGAGATTATACCAAAAAAAACCCATTTCGCAAGTGGATTATTTTCAACTTGCAAAAAAAAAAAAGCCAGAGAGTATATAAAAACCCTCCATGTATTTGTTTGAAAAACCCGTTTCGCAAGTTGAGTATTTTCTCAATTGCTCAAAGAATTTAATATCACCAATGAAATTATGATCATTCTTAATAATTATATTTTAAAAAAAGAACTTCTCAATTTGCAAAGTAGCATTATATGTTTTATTGAAAGTATAAGAAAAATTTTATCAATTCATGAATAGATATTCAAAAAAAATCTTGAGAAAAGAAGTTCTTCATAAATATAAAATTTTCTTCATAAATGTTAAACGAATCAATTTTTTTAAGGCACTTACATAACGCACAGTGCTGCACTTAGTGTTATTTAATTTAGAGAAATGATCGCATTAATTTAGAATTAGTCTGATACTGCTGTGAGGGTCTAGAGCAAAAAAAGAAAAAAACATGTTTTTATACTTTTTCATGGAGAGCTATATTTAAGAAAGGAGTATAAAAATAGAAACGGAAATGAAACTAATTGTCTAAAAGTAAACAAGCTCTAAAAGAGCTCGTCATGTTTCTAGCTTATTATCATTAATTTATATTAATAGTAATGGTAATAATGTTATTATATTTCATTATTAATAGATTAAAATTATGTGTAAATCAAGATAGGTATCATCTGAAGTAACCTTACTTTCAACAAGTACTTTTTTTTTTAGCAACGTGTGGGCAAGGAAGAAAGCAAAGCATCTCAATCCAATCATTAGACATGAGCTTGCATAATTAATTAGTGATAATCACAACCACCCCACCCCATCCCCCCAATAATAGTAAGTGGAAGTGCCTTTCTTCTTCTTTTTCTCTGTCTTTTTCGGGATAAATAAATGAGTGGAAGAGTCAATTTTAATTATGTTCTTTCGCTGAAAAGCGACTTCTGGAATCCGAGGAGAATCAAAAAGTTTTTGAGAAATGGATCGAAGATCTCTCGCTTCTTCCCAAAAAAAAAAGAAAAAAGAAAAAGACTATGGAACCAATTATGGGAGAATCACCCATTGATGCATATTATCAAGAGATAGTTATTCTCACGAAAAGTATTTATTTGATTTCTGGAATTAGAGCTACCGTATATGCAACGTATTATACAAACTCCAAGTCATGCAAATATATAGGAAATATGATCTTATAGCAAATTTTTTTATTTGATTTTTCTTTTTTTCTTGATTTGGGAGTAGGGTCTCGACTTACTGAGTGTTATAAGCAACGTAACGACCAAAGAAGCCTACTCGTGGATGCTCTAGGAAGCGATAGACCACAGATTTTAACTATCACTTCCATCTGCAGACCTAAAGCCTTTAGTCCTCAAAGTTAGAGTTCTACGGAGTGCATATGTAAAGATGGAATAATGTTAATTTATGTATTTTACATGTACATACATATATATATTGACCGATTTTCTACCTTCCCTAGAAATTTGACGTCCGAAGTGTGTGTGTGTGTGTATAAACTATAATAAGATGTTCGATTAGTGTTGGAGACATTTATGGATGTTCCCGGTCATATATGTGTATTTGTTAGAGATTAATTATTAATAGATTTGGTCCCCATTTTTCATAAGAACTTCTAATTAATTAATTAGAAGCCAAACATTATCTATATGCAATATTTTGTCTTTGTCAAATCGATGCCAGTGTTCAAAGGTAAAGAGGATAAAGTCAGTGGAAAATTACTATATAAGAAAAGGAATATAATCCTTTGCTTGGACTTTGATATTTTGGGTGAAAGATTGGAACAACTTTGTTATTGAAAAGATAAGTAATTGATAAATCTCGTGATTGAACAAAAGATAAGGGCAAAAAGAGAATGGAGTTTCAATGCTGGCTTCAATTGAGAATGAAAATATTTTTTTATTTTATTTTTTTCGTTAAGATATTTCGTCTTTTTTATAAGTCGATAAGGCTCTTCTATAATTTTTAAAAAAATTACCTAAATATTATTAGCTTACTTTTTCTTTCGGTTACAAAAGATGCTCATGAACATAGTATAATGAAATGAAAATCTTAAATATATAATAAATGGACTCGGTAGTTCTACCTGAGTATCAAACTTGGGGCATCTTGATCACCAGGCGAGAATATGTGTTACTGTACTACATCATTTATTATTATTAACTTGCGTCTTAAGCAAGTTAGTTTGAGTTGTACTATAAAAATGTCTTGATTGATAAGTTTACATATGGTATTTTCCATTTAAGTGCCTATTCAAAAAAGAAAAAAATTGGTTCCCTTTCTCTCTACAAAAGAGTCGCCCTCTAACGGTAAACCCTAAGTTTCGACCCTCTCATTGGCGCGTCCAACTTTGGCAGGGCGCGTCTATCGTCGATGCCGCCACAAATGGAAACTAAGGTTGCCCTCCCTTTCCCGGTGGTGGTGCTTTTTCCTTCTTCCCTCTACCTTCTCCTCTATCCTCCTCCTTCTTCTTTCCCCATCAACCATGGTGCCCTGGTAGGAAGTGATGGTGGCAGCACCCCATGGAGGCACCACGTTTGTGATTGTCCAGATCGCCCTCCCTGAGGTTGATTTCGCTGTTGTGGTCATCGCAGTACCTCCTTTCGGTCAGGCTTGATGCCCCTCCATTATCGGGTCGTCCTTGTGGTTGCAATCGTTTCCTCCGTGATGTCTTTGAGGTCTTCGCCTTCAATCTGTGGTGGAGAAGGTTTGATAGAGTCCTGGAGGTCGTAATGGTCTTTCCTCCTTCATGTGGTGGCGGTCTCCCCTTCCCCTCTTGTGAACATGCCCTCTCTCTCTCTTTGATCAAATCTAGGACGGTGAGTGGGGCATACAAGGGGGTAACGATGAGACAGGACAGTGGAGCGGCCCTGTACCCTGACTAGCCACGACCGAACCAGACAAGCAGCCCAGCAACCTCGACCTGCATTGTTCTCCCCCACAATGGAGGCAATTGCAACAACGCAGTGGGCATGACCTCCTCCTACTCGACCCATCCGGACTAATCGGTTTCTTTCCCCTCCAATGGTGGATTCTTCTCTCGGCCTACTGTCTCTTCCCTGCGATAATATCATCGTCCACCATGACACACAATCGCTACAACAATCTAATTGTTCTACCTTCTACATGCAAAAATAGATCTTTTGTGGCTTATGCTTCTTTTTGTTGGTTTTTGCAGGTCTCGGCTACCTATGTGATCGCTGGTTTGAACCAATCAAGGAGGCCTTGGGCTTCCTTAGTTTGATTACTCAGGGCCCTGTGATGATCGCTGGTATGAACCAATCAAGCTCTTTGGTTTGATTACTTAGAGCTTGAGTTGTTAAAGATTAGGTAGATTGATTATATATGTTGGTTGTGACTGTTGGTGGGATCTTGCGCTCGGATACCGACCCGAGATACCATGACTACCTACTTCATTAGAGTAGAATTTTATCGTGGATTTATGATATCCTCCTTCCCGATTACTATTAGGGTCCACGATGAAATATTGTTGGCAGATAGTGATCGGAGTTGACGGTTTAAATATGGTAAACTACAATTGTATCCATTCTTCTTTGATGTTTTTCCTATTTTCTTTGTAGTTTACTCGATGGATAAATTGTTTGTTTTTGCTCTTGTAATTTTTGATCGGGCGCCATGTATCTATTTTTGCTGTGGAATAATAAAGGCTCCACTTAACTGCTTGAGAAAAAAAATTGCATTTTCCATTCTGAATATATACATTTTATAACTCTCTATGAATCCCATAAAAATGTCTTGGTAGATTTTTTCTTTTTTCATTTAAAAAATTCTCTGTGACTCCTGCCAAAGAGAAAAAGAGAGACAAAAATAAAAAAGAAAAGAAGCTTATGAAAGATTATGTATATATATATATATATATATTGTAAAAAAATATATTTAGTGCACCGAAAAGTTCGCCAAAAAAATATCCACGTATTTTTTTATTATTAAGGATATCCATGAATCCAGTAAATGAATATATAAAATAAAATAAATGAGTACAAATAATTTCATATTAATGAGAATATGATAGAAAATCTTTCAATTCTTATGTGAGGGAATGTCACTGCTATACTACACTCTCTTCCTTAAAATTACGCATGATTTTTCTTATTATCGAGAAGGCCCGTGTGTCTCTAAGAAGGAAATGTAAAATTACACATATTTACGGGTAGTTAGTTTCTTTTTTGTTGTAATATATAATTTCATGTACTTCTTTAAATTGTGGTTTTGCTTCTTTCATGGAAGACACTCGAAGAAAGACAACTTCTACTTCTAGTGTTTGGTGCAACAAAGAGACAGGCTGGTCAAATATTGAAGAACATCTTCCTAGTCGCAACGAACTTGAGCTTTCGAAAGGACTTCCTTCGAAGAAAAGAAAAGTTGTCCTCCAACCTTAATAGCATCCATTTTGATCATCGTTCACTTCCACTAGGTTATCGTGTCCATAATCCGAGATAAAACCGACTCGAGTTGGCTCGGTCATCTCTTGTCCTGACCTAATATACCGTTTGTCACCTTGCAAGCTGCTAAGCTGAACCCCCTCCGGTTCAATTTAGTTTACTTATTGATCAATGTGGTCATTAGACGGACACTCTATAGAATGAAATCAGCTACATAAATCTACTTCCTAAATTAAAAACCTGAAAAAGTCCATATGAGCTGATAAATCATAATTATGATGATGAAATTGAGATCGATGCATTTTAGTGTTTGTTACCAATTTGAATTTCCTGATTATCATATCGTAGGAGAGATTTTTTTATGATTCTATCTCATCATGTCTCATAAGGAAACACCAATCAGAATGCAAGACATGAGGAAGTGAGTGATAATCACTTAAATGATATTCATAATTATTCTTTATTTTGAAAATTTCATTAGTTCTTACTCATCACAATATTATTGCGAGATAATATCATTTAAGATTTTCTCTATCTTCAAACGTTTGTAGGACAACTATTCCAACATCATATTATATATTTTTCACCATTTTGTGCCAAACAAATCAATACAAATGCCCACCTCACTCCCCGCCAAAAAAAAAAATGCTTTTGCTTTGCCATTGGATGCACCTCGATTGGTAAGTCTATTCAATCGGGTATCCACAAAAGGAATATTAATCATAGTCCAATTAAATTGATTCAGACAAATTAATGCATCCCTTAAATAATAATGCAACCAAGATTTCCGCTTATTAACTCTAATCACACCCACTCTCTTCCTCTAATAAATTTTTATTGATCTTATATCATCTCATTACGTGAGAAAATACCAATAACATTCCAATAAATGGATACAAGGACATGTAAACATAGGAATTTTGTACCGTGAATTTATAAAATGAAAGAGAATTTATTAGTTCTTCATCGTCGTCCCAATGATCATGTAAGATTCTCTGCTTGAGCCATCTTTGATCGTCTAACTGATGTTTGATGTTTTAAATTTTACGCTTGCACGTGCCATTCCCAAATTTTCAATAACTGCTAGCCAAACCGAAAAAGCCCAACAGTGAGTCTCCCCCTTGTCCTCATGCGTCGTCTGAAATCCGAAGTCCATCATACAGATTTACCGCATTTACCCAAAAATAAATGTTATACAGATTTCGAAAAACATTTTCCTTATATTATCAGTAAAATAATTTATTATTTTAAAGGAGACCTATGACATAGTACAATAATATAAATAATAAAGCTAAATAAAAGGATATGAAAATCCATGACGAGAATTGAACTCAAGATATCAAGGGTTTCGGACGGCAACTTGTACCACTACTCTAAATCTCATTCCTCTAAATATTTAAAACAAATTTAATTGGATATTTGAGTGTCACGTACCACCACAGTCGCATTATTTCTAAAATCGGAGGTGGCCGCGGCTCTTCTCGCTCCAATCCTCTCACAGATAGACTGGTGGAGGGCATCTACAGTGTCTATGGTTCATTGTTTTCGGGAAGCAAATTCCTGTGCTGACTGGATGGCTCAGTAGTCATTGGGGTTCCCGACAGGAACATAGGTGTTCGACTCACCTCCGGTTGACGTTAGGGGCTTTTGTTTGGCGATCGTGTTGGGGCTCATTATCCCGTCTTTGTACTCATTAATTTACTTTTCTAGCTTGCAACTCCTATCAGGCTTTTGCCTCCCTCTTTACCCAAAAAAAGGTAACTAATGTGCATTGATGTTAAATGGCAGAGATTTTCCTATTTGCTTTCCAACCCACAACAGTGAATAAATAAATCAAAAGAAAATTATTATGAGTCAAAAAAAGCTTCCTTTCCTTGTACAGTTGGGTGACATAAATTCACCTCTCCCTCCCTCCTCACCTCCACTCTCACTCTCTCCGAATGTGCAGAGAAACAAAATTGCAAGCAAAGGCAAGACTCCCAATTCCTTCCCATTCAATTCAAATCTCTCCCTTTTCCTCGTCCAGAGACAGAGAAAGACAGAGACAGAGACAGAGACAATCACCATTTTTTTTTTCCTGGGCAAGGCAAGTTTTAGTGAGAAAGAGGGAAAGTTTTCTCCTTTTTTTTTTGGTTTAGTGGTTTTGGGAGGGAATTTGTGTAATAAAAAAAGTGGGAAGCTGAAGCAGCAGAAGCAGTAGTGGTGGGTTCTGGGCTTAGCTGTATTCTGCGGGATTACCGGAAGTCAAACCCCCCCACCCCGCCAGCTCGCCGCCGGAATCTCACCCCCCCCCCCCCCCCCCCCCATCCCTACCATTTCTCCTTCACCTCCTCCCTCCAACCTTTTACTGTGACAGACTGATAGAGAGAGAGAGAGAGTGTGTCCGTGAGAGTGAGGTTCGTGGCGGAATAAGCGCAGCCCTGTAAGAGAAGGGGACAGTCATGAGTTTTCTTGGGAGGGAGATTGATAGATTCCTCCGATTAGCCTGTCGGGTCGCTGTTTCGTTGCCTGCGTGAGTAAGTGCTCCAGTCCTGATTCTGACCAGTCAAGCTTTCTCTCTCTAGAATTGCCTTCTCCTCATATATTTTATTGCTCTCTCTCTCTCCCCCTCTCTCTCTTCCACGCTTCTTTTTGTCAACCGAAGAAGCTGGGAGAGTAGGTGGAGAGGAAGAAGGAGCAGGGTTGCAGTGAGCCCAAGATTTCGCCTCTGCTCCTCACTCTCGAGCTTTCAGCGCCATGCCCCGTTAGAGCAAACAGCGACGAGGATGTCCCGGTTCTGCACAGATCACTGTCGGGTCTGCTGGTAAGTCATGAGGGATCTCGGAATTGGGCGGCTCCCGTTGCTGCTTCCTGCTGTCTTGCTCTCTCTGTTGCTGCTCTGCCCTCGATTGGCACTCGGGCAACTGACTTCACGGGCCGACAGAGCTGCCCTGCTCCAACTCAGATCCTCGCTCGGGATTCGGAGCAGGGACTGGCCCCGGAAGCCCGACCCTTGCTCCCAGTGGAACGGCATACAATGCAACGGCAATGGCAGGGTTGTAGGGATTAACATCTCCGGGTTCAGACGGACCCGAATCAGCGCCCTGAACCCACAATTTTCTGTTGATGCGCTCGCGAACTTGACCTCGTTGACGGCCTTCAATGCGTCTCGGTTTTTGCTCCCTGGTCGAATTCCGGACTTGTTCGGGCAGCAGCTAGTGTCCCTTGAGGTGCTTGATCTCAGGTCTTGCTCTGTGATTGGCGTTGTTCCTTCTTCACTTGGGGGTTTGACCAACCTCAGTGTCCTGTACTTAGCTGGTAATAACCTGACTGGGGCTATCCCCCCGATTTTCGGCCGGCTATTCCGACTTTCGGCCCTCAACCTTTCGGGGAATACCCTCAATGGGTCTTTTCCGCCTTCATTTGCATCCCTCAAGAACCTCTCCACCTTGGACATCTCCTCCAATTCTTTGTCTGGGTCGATTCCTCTCGGCATTGGAACCCTTTCCAGACTGCAGTACCTGAATTTGTCAAGAAACAATTTGTCGGGAGTGATACCGCCTCAGCTTGGGGACCTTAGGAGTTTGGTTGATCTCGATCTCAGCTTCAATGGGTTATCAAGCTCAGTGCCACCAGATTTGAGAGGACTGAGGAGTCTGGGGAGAATGTTGCTTGGGGATAATCAGCTGAGTGGGTCCTTGCCTAGTAATCTATTTCCGAACCCAAGTCAGTTGCAGGTTCTAGTACTTAGAAACAATGCCCTTGGTGGTGCTCTTCCCAATTCGTTGTGGTCGTTACCAGGGCTCATTACGGTGGATATCTCTGGAAATAATTTCACTGGTCTCTTGCCGGACAGGGGCCTAAATTCGAATGCAACTACTGCAGCCCTGAATATGTCTCAGAATTCGTTTTATGGTAACATTACGGATGTACTGAGGAGGTTCGGACCTATGGACCTGTCAGGGAATTATTTTGAGGGCAAAGTTCCTGATTTTGTTCGGTTGAATTCATCTCTCAATAACAACTGCCTCCAAAGCGTCCTGAACCAACGGACTCTGGAGGATTGCTCATCATTCTATACGCGAGCAGGTTTAGTGTTTGATAACTTTGGACGGACAAACTCCACAAGCCCTCCTGCCCCGCAGCCTTCCAAAAAGAGCAACAGAAAGCTGTATATACTGATAGGAGTTTTGGGAGGATCGGGTATTCTAGTCTTGCTGCTTCTACTCTGTGGGTTGCTCTTCATATGCACCCGGAAGAGGGGATCCCCAAACCAAAGAGGGGTTGGTGTGGGCCCCGTCCCTTCAACGAGTCCTGCTCCCTCTGGCCAGCCCGCCAACATTGCAAGGGTCGGAGACTCTTACACTTATCAGCAGCTACTTGAGGCAACGAATGAATTCAATGATGCAAGCCTCATCAAGCACGGACACTCGGGGGATCTCTTCAAGGGCGTTCTTGAGGGTGGAATCCCGGTTGTCGTTAAGAAGATTGACCTGCAAGCCATGAAAAAAGAATCTTATCCCATTGAATTGGATTTCTTCAGTAAAGTTACTCATGGGAGATTTGTTCCCTTTTTGGGGCACTGCCTGGAGAATGAGAATGAGAAGTTCCTGGTCTACAAGTACATGCCGAATGAAGACTTGGCAAGTTCCTTGTACAAGAAAGGCAGCTCCGACGATGATAGTTTGCAGTCATTGGACTGGATAAAGAGACTCAAGATCGCAGTCGGAGCTGCAGAGGGCCTGACTTATCTTCACCATGAATGTTACCCTCCCCTTGTTCACAGGTATGTTTCTGAATTTGTCTAAGCTTCCTTTTTCTCGGGTTCCAGTTTTTATATTTAGCTGTTGATAGGAGCATTGTCTCAAATGGCCCCTTAATACTCTTATGTTAATGAGTTGAAGCTGAGCAATATGCTTAACCGACCGTAAGCGAGGAAAATTGCACAAAAGTAGAGCATGGTTTAGGCCCAACCTTGGCTGTGCCTTTTGTGGACTGATCAGAACGTGATGCTTCTTGCAATTCCTTTCCCTTCATTTCCGTTGTGCAGTGATTTAAGAAACCCTACTATCTACGTACTTGTCGGTTAAAAGTTAAAGTAGTACCTACAATTGCACACTTGATCTCTTTTAACAATTACAACAGAGAGTATGATGGACAATCATCTCTTGTGATTTTGGTCGTTTAAGAGAGTTCGAGTGGTTGCTTCATATAAATGTTAAAAGATTAGTGTTGCAGTGTTGGGCACATAAAGGAGAAACTATACCATGGCATATATGTAATCACAGTAAATTGGGAAGTAGGAAGCGTAGCAATTTATAAATAGAAAAGAGTGATGACATGTTTCCATTTTTGGGTTGAAGGGATGTTCAAGCGAGCAGCATACTTCTTGATGACAAATTTGAGGTTCGGCTTGGCAGCCTTAGCGAGGTCTGTGCTCAAGAAGGGGATACCCATCACAGCAGAATCAGTCGGTTACTTCGGTTGCCACAGTAAGTACATACTCTCTAATCAGAAAAGTTCGTACCTTTTACATATTTTAAATGTGTAATTGATTAGCTGTAAATAGGAAGCACATTCTCTGTTTGCCATAGTAAGTACATATTTCATAATCAAAAGAATTCATTTCTTTACCATGTTTTAGACGTGTAATTGGTTTGCTGTAGATAGGAAGCAAATTCTTTGTCCTGGCATTCCTTGGATGCTAATATTTATGTCCATTAAAAGTAAAATAAGTTCCGGTAGTCCTTTTCCTTGTTTGTTTTTTTTTTCCTCCCCATTTTTTGTTTCCTTATTGTTGAAATCCTATATTTGGCCTTTACCTGGTCAGCAATTGTCGTGCAGATGTTATGAGAAACTCATCTCTCGGTTTGTTGGGCTCCATGCTAACATAATGGAATTAGACAAGACAGATAACTGATGTGCAGAATAATCAATTCTTGCTAGATATACATGAGCTCCATATTATCTCTGTTCTTTAGGCGTATTTTGTGTCATACAAATTGTAGCAAAAGAAATGTTTTTTTTTTTTGATAGGTGACGATCGTAGCAAATTGCTGTAGCCAGTAGGGTCCAATTATGCTGCGCATGATTAATTGCATAAAATTTAATCATTTACTTAGTTTCATGAAGATTCTTCGAAAGGATAGTATGATATGAGTGTCATTATTATTACCTACTACCATAAATAAAAGGTGGCAATAGTAACCGGTTGACTTTTGCCATGTGCAGGTCATCTGATCAAGGTTCTTCTGGTAAGTGCGGATTTATTTGTAAATGCCGTTCCATTTCTCATTCAATCATTCTCCCAAGCTGTCTATATTTATGATTCAGATCTGGATATACACAAAGGGCTATAACTCTACCGTTCCATGCTTACCTAAAACATGGAAAAACCATCTTGATCTTGATGCTCCCCCTACTAAGACATTACAGGATTTTTTTTGGCCACGACATTACGGCATTTAAATGTGAAGATCTTATTGAAATCATTGTTTCCCTAGTTCCTTCTGGAGTAAGCTATTGAGAAGTGGTAATGAGTTGAAGCAGACGATATATTACTTGCAATTAATCTAACGTGCTTTTTAGATCATCAAGTGCTAAAATAATTGACAGTTTCCTTCTGATTTGATGGAAGATTCTGAAATGTATCTGTCAAGAAGATATGTGTCTCTAAAAGTTTCATGATTTCGAACAGAAATAAAGTTGTGGGTCTTGAGATATAATTTAGTGGCAAACTCTTTGGGGAATGATAGTATCGATCTTGCTATTTGATCATTTCCATGTAGGGAAAGACTTATGATACGAAAAAAACCAGAGCAATCTTGGGCTTTAGAATATAATGGCGAGAACAACCAGAGGATATTACCGTTGAAGTGTTTACAGAAGATATCTTTGGGCATTCGAGTGTCTTTCTTCATGTCAATATAGTTTATCAGAATTCTCAACGCACAAAGTGTAGGTTTACTTAATGCAGAAGTCGTAAACTTCTGTGATCATGCTATGGAGATTGTCTCGTTATTGATCCATGTTCTAGAGTAATGACATTGAAGACATTCTGATATCTTTGAGCCCGTTAACAGACATTATGAGCTTAAATATTCTAACCTATTGTTTTTCTTGCCAATTTCCAGATTCAACAAATGCAAATTGTGCATACGATGTGTTCTGTTTTGGGAAAGTTCTGCTTGAGCTTGTGACAGGCAAGCTCGATCTCAGCGCTTCTCCTGACGCTGAGATAAAGGAATGGCTCGACCAAACACTGCCTTACATCAACATATACGACAAGGAACTTGTTACCAAGATTGTGGATCCACTCCTCATCGTAGACGAGGATCTTTTAGAAGAGGTATGGGCCATGGCGATCGTCGCCCGGTCCTGTCTAAACCCGAAGCCTACCCGTCGCCCTCCCATGAGGTACATCCTCAAGGCTCTCGAGAATCCTCTCAAAATCGTAAGGGAGGATAATAATTCAGGTTCAGGGAGGCTGAGGGCTACCTCCTCTCGAGGGTCATGGAATGCAGCTCTCTTTGGGAGCTGGCGGCACAGCTCGTCTGACGTGGCGGTGATCCCTGCAGCCTCCTCTGCCACTACCGCCACAAGGCTAGAGGCCGCCGGGGCCACTGGCAGCTTCAAGCAGTCGGGGACAACAGGATCGCATTCCCAGGGGAGTGGCCCCAACAACGGGTCGTCCTCTCATAGGAGGCACTCCAAGGATATCTTCCCGGAACCGCCTGATGTGCAAGATGTAGAGTGACAGCAGGATCAGGACTAAGAGTCGAAAGGAGGGATGGAGGAACCCGAGACAGAGGTAGATTTTGTTTGTTCATTCTTTTGTAATAAGAAGGAACAGCGAGGCTATTATTCTTTCCAATTCGAGCTCCTGTTCATTATTTTAGGGGGGGAGGGAGATAGATTGATTGCATGCCGAATTTTTTCGCCTTTTCTTTATCTTGTATTCAGACTCGAGTGAATATCGAAAATTGATGGTATAGATTGGGTTGAGGGATGCTCGAACAAGCTGACTGGTCGGGTTATGGATGGGAAAAAAATCGGGTGTTGAGAGGTGTTTATGAACTGCTAAAGATTGGCTCGATTACAAGCTGCAAATTTTTCTGCAGTTGGGCGTGTTCTATTTTCTGGGCCTGTCTTGTGGAACGTAAATTCGAATTGGTTTATGGTCCGTTCTCAGTACTAGTTTAGATTATGCATTAACCGTCAAAAAGACGGTGCATTGAAAAGTTTGTTTATTGAGAGCTCAATTTGTAATTGAGTCATATTTTTGTGGTTTATCGACAATTTGTTTTTTTTTTTGGTGAAACTGTCGACAGTTCATATCTTATGAAACGACGTCGTTGCTTTCTTCTTCTCCAGAACTTTATCCCTTCTCTGCTTATTTTCCCGGGAAAACTGACACTGAACGGAACGCATCAAAATGCTGCCTCCATGTCCCCAACCCCGGCCGGCAGCGGCCGCCCCCCTCCACGTCTTCGCCTCCCTCCACCACCACCGGCAGCCACCTCAACCCCTGCCCCACCACCGGACCCAGAGCAACCCCGTTGCCCCGCCGCCGGTCCACACGGTCCCACCGATTATTCAGGACAGAGCAAAGCTGGTCGAACTCTCCCTCAGCCTCAGGCGGACCCCTCAGTATCCTGGCTCCATCTCCACCTCCGTCCCCCCATCCCCTCATGACGCGTGGAGGCTGCTTGGTGACCAGGATGACGAGGAGGAAGAGGTGATAATGCGCGCACTCGAGGCCCGCAGGAAGGCCGCCACCGAGATATTTAAGGAGACCGTGAGGAAAGATGGCAAGTTCGGGATCACTTACACGACAAATTTGGCAGGTCGGGTGCCCGGCTTCATTGATTACGTGATGATCGAGGCGGCGGCTCTGAAGCGGTTGCCAGAGTTCGCGGAGTCGTCGTACGAATCTCGGGCTAAAGCTGTCGTCCGAGACTCCAGAGTTACCCCCTTAATAAGGTCGGAGCATTCGTATTGTGATGGTGTTGCTTCGGTCGTCTGATATGTTGCTTGCTGGGTGTTTGATGTTTTGTTTCTAAGAAAGTCTTTTTTCCAATTCTAAGTATCTATCCTTTTATTCCCGCTCGGAGTAATAAAATTTAAAATTTGTTCAATTGGAAAGTTGCATTTGATGAAAATACGCTTCCTTTTGATGCTAAATAAGGAACATTGATAGATTAATCTTTGGCACGTCCCTTGCTAATCCTCCAGTCTCCGCTTCATTGTGTTGGTCAAGATGTGGCCGATTCAACTGTTTTAAGTTTGGTTTTTTTAGGTTGAATGACTTTGATTTTTGAATTGTCGTCGTGATATGTATAAGTGCATGCTCACTGTTATTTGCGATTGACATCGGCGAAATCTCTAGGTGGTTGAAGCACAATTCTCTTTCCTACCCCCAGATAGGGAAGCTAATATGCATGTCGAAAGGAAACCTCGAGCGTATAACACGTGTTGCTGAGTGGCTCAAGTCTATTCACGTGAAGGGGAGATTTCTGGGGGTCGCGCTTCTGAGGTCGGGAGATAATATCCTGGAACGTAGCATCGATGAGCTGGAAGAAATTGTCGGGTACTTGGAGAGTCATGGAGTCAGAAGAGAATGGATGGGCTATGTTATGAGCCGGTGTCCTGAGCTTCTTTGTTATAGCATGGAAGAAGTAAGGTCCCGTGTTGGGTTTTACTTGGATATGGGAATGAATGAAAAGGATTTTGGCACTATGATTTACGATTATCCTAAGGCACTGGGTTACTACACGCTGGAAGAGATGAACCAGAAGGTATGGTGATCGACGTGGAGTCATTTTTCGAAACTCTTTGATGCAAATACTCTGGTGATATGCATCTTGCAATTAATGTGCCATTGCATATATATATATATATATATATATATATATATTTTATTTTTTTTTTTATGAGCGAAGTATAAAGTAATCCTGTTCGTACTCTTGCAGGTAAATTACCTGAAGGAGTTTGGTCTCAGTACCGATTCTGTCGGCAAATTGCTGGCATTTAAACCACAGTTGATGGCTTGTAGCATTGAGGACCGATGGAAGCCTCTGGTAAAATACCTCTACTACCTTGGAATTAATCGAGATGGTATGAGGAGAATGCTTGTCATAAAACCAATGGTATTTTGCGTGGACTTGGAGACGGTAATCGCCCCAAAGGTATGAATGATTGTTGGTCACATTGTCCAATTACTTTTACACTATCGATGGTAATATCTGCAGTATGTAGCCTTAATACTTGATGATTTACTTTTGCTTGTTTCGGTTAACATTGATTTTCTCTCAAGAATTTCAAGTGGTTTTCCTGATATTGATGATAATTTGTTTCATTTCGAAGGTGCGGTTTTTCCAGGACATTGGCATTCGAAATGATGCAATCGGCAATATGTTGGCAAAGTTCCCACCATTGTTGACATACAGCCTTTACAAGAAAATACGACCAGTGGTTTGTTTCCTTTGTCATTCACCATTTTTTTTGTTCCATATCATCATGACATTTAACTCCAGGCATTATCCATGTACCCTGATTCTTGGTACTATTTTTCATTATTTAAATGCTAGTGACGATGCATTCCGCTTCGTATAGTGCAACACTGAATTGGAATGTTCTTGCAGGTCATTTTCTTAATGACAAAAGCTGGAGTTAGTAAACAAGATATTGCGAAAGTAGTAGCTTCGGGACCTGAGCTCTTAGGTTGCAGCATTGTCCACAAGCTCGATCTCAATGTAAAGTATTTCTTGTCACTAGGCATCAGGCTCCCACAACTGGGGGAGATGATCGCCGATTTCCCGATGCTGCTTCGGTACAACGTAGAGCTCCTCCGACCAAAGTACCAATACTTGAGAAGAACTATGGTGCGACCTTTGCGAGATGTTATCGAATTTCCGAGGTAAACTACATCACACTTCAGTGGTAATTTGTTGGATTTTCCGCTGTTATTGGGGTTAAATGATATCAGCATCGGTTCAGCTGCTATTGTCATTCCCAACGTTCATAGCCGGTTTTTTACAAATCATCTTGGATGGGACCAGTTTAAATATTAGTATGCTTACTTGTCTGCAGGTTTTTCAGCTATTCTCTTGAGGGCCGTATAATTCCGCGGCACAAGGTCATGGTTGAGAATCGAGTCAACTTCAAGCTACGGTACATGTTAACACCCACAGACGAGGAGTTTGATCAGAGGGTTAAGGCTGCAGTTGAAAGGCGTCAACAGTTTGAGACTGGTGTTTCATCCCATGGTCTCCAGAGCCCTCAAACAACGGATGAGCGCGGTGTTGATGATGGTACCGGACTCTCTCATCACGATCTTGCATCCTCAGAAACGCTTGAAACAGCTACCGGAACAGACTTTGAGAGCTGTACATTCAATTAGATCCACTTTTTCTGTCTGTACAACGTCCTATTCTATTCTTTTATTTTGAGCTATGTGCATAGAAAATGTCCGTAAGCTGAAGATTACAGAACGAAAGTGTATTCTTGAGTTTGTAAATGAGCATACAAGATTGTGAATATATCTATATTGCAACAAAGATTACTAGATGGGCCGGGTCTTATTAGTTTTTCCTCTCAATTTTGTCATGGGGCTTCGGTTGTTATGCTTTGCTATCAATCGATAAACGATTCAACAACTTGAATAATCTGAATATTAGAATAGCATCTACTGATCTAAGGAAATGCACTAAGGGCAAATTTGTTTTGCAGGTTTTGCATCCTTAAATTTTCCTTTCCATCCACATTGTGCCTCAAAGTTTATTACAAGGACAAATAAGAACCCTCCCAATTGCTTGAATACCATAATGAGTGTATAGAGGATAGATAGACTGAGCAAAATGAATCGGGAAAATGGTAAACAGAATTGCTTGGAAGGTTCATCGACTAGGTCCTACCAGAATCTACTATGAGTAGGAGCGGCGTCCCATAATACAACCTTGTCACGAACACCACAGTGGATAAAATAAAACAGCTTACGAAACTTACCGGCTAATTGCTAGTACTGGTCGGCTTAAGCGGCAGCTTTCTCCAACTGAGGTGCTGCACCCTCCACATACACGGGGTGAAGCACATGACCTTCCTTGGGGATGACATGCACCCATTTGCGTCCACTCAACTTGTGCAACTCAAACTTCACATTTCCTTCTTTTAGTGCGAAGAGGGTATGATCCTTCCCCATACCTACATAGTTCCCAGGATGAAAACGTGTTCCTCTTTGTCGTACTATGATGTTTCCCGGTATCACTCTCTGCAAAAGATACAAGACAGGGCATAATTACTCATGCTTAGCATTTTCTGGCACAATCAAATGAGTTTAGAATCGTTTGCTAGTAGTGACAATGCGCATTTCTAAAGTAAACCGGTTTTCCATCATGTGGGCTGATAATTGAGAGAAATTACATGATTAACATTATGTCATAAGAAAGAAGTAGATGCCTTGCCTCAGTGCTGCATTCTAAGGCGATTTGCTTTTCCAAATTTTTTTTTCTTTTTCTTTTCCAGCCAGATTTATGATCCTAACATCTATTCGTTCCATTCAATCGAGATCCAAAAAGAGAGAGTTTCTCACCTCTCCACCAAATTTCTTAACACCAAGATTCTTGGGGTTCGAGTCCCGTCCATTCTTCGTTGACCCGGCTGACCTCTTCGTGGCCCAACGCCTGAACATCAAGCTCAATCCTCCACCAGAAGCATCTAATTCAGCATGAAAGCACGACAATAAGCATCGGCAAAAATCCTAATATAACCAAATCTACAGAGATACATTAGCTAAACAGACCAGAGAGATATACAAACACATGAAGGAACATCTCAACAGTTACCAGCAACATTGCTGTAGACGGGAACATTTGTTAACAGTTCCCTGACATTAACTCGTCTGCAGAGCGATGCTGCAAAGTTCATCATTTCGACTCCTATACGAATAAGGATGAAACCAAAAAGCCCAAATCAATACATTTGAACTTCAATAACCCGAAAATGAATAAATATCATAGCATGGAACAGCTCAAAATCATCTTTTTTCAGCAGCCCCGTGGTAAAATCAGTACTCCATTATCTTCAATTCGAGCTATGGGTATGGCAGTAGACATTCGAATCCCAGTTCAAGCTAACTGATGATCAAACATGAATGCCGCTGAGTCAAAACAATAGAAACCAAGCATTTCCCTCGTGCTTCTCAGGACAGGAAATTGGCCAGAGAAGTCTGTGAATTGCAAAAACCCTTGATGGAAAACTGTCACCTTGCTTATCAGAAGAACGACAAGAAACCGTCACTACCTCTTGTTCGGCGGGTGCTGTAAGACGGCGACCCCGACGGCGGAAGAAGCCGCGCTGCTGATCCGAGATTGCCGAGAGAGGGAGACTGGGGAGTAAGCTGAAAGCAGCAGCCCGGTTGGGGAGAGAGAGAGGGAGAGAAGAAAGCCTCCCCAGGAATGATATGGGCCTTTGGATGGGCTGGGCTTATGGGCCTTTACATGGGCTGGCCTATAATTTAGACGCCGTCGGAAGACTCCGGACAAGAAGACGGGACGGGACGGGACGGAATGGAATGGAGAACCTAGCTATTTCCGTGCCCGGCTCGGTTAGGGTTCCAAATTTTGAAAACCAAAAGCTAACCGAACTTATCAATGTGAGTTAGATCAAGTAGTTTCAGTATTGAAAGGTGGTATTAAAAAAAAAGAAACGAAACGAAAAGAAAAGAAAAGATAGGCCAACCGAACTTGTTAAGGAGAATTAGAATCCGACTTTTTTAGAATCTGCTAACATTAAGTGTTAAAAGTCTTTGCTCGACTTATTTTCTCTGTACCTTAAGTCTCCAACCGGCCGAGCAGTTCTATAGACCATCCTCCTTGTTATAATTGAAATTTGCTCCTCATTGTTCGCATTTGATCTCTCCGAAAGAGCAAGTTTAAATTCGATCTATTTTGTATTACAATGTCTAAGGTAACAACTTCGAGAATTCCCTCGGTCGAAAATTATATTGTATTCAGAGAAAAATAGTGATGAATGTCAATTATAACAAATTTTAGGGAGCAAAGTGAATGAAAGTTAAACTTTCGGGTCGTTAGGAGAAGGGTTTAGTTACGGTTTAAGTTTTCTAGCCGAGTCTCCCGCCGCCACTAACCTCCGGCGGCAATCGGCGGAACGGGGATGGCCTCATTCTGCAGATCGGCTTTAATGGCGGGTTCAAGGTCCTTCGCCGCCGTGTCCAAGACAATAGCCCAAAAAGCCCCGACCTCAAGGCCCTTGTCGCCTCCTCTTTCTCCGACAGCGAGGCACGCCTGCTCCGCTTCGAGGTACACTACGAACTCCTCTGCTTTATCCACAAAAAAGAACAGCCTTTTCATCCCTTCGTTAGTATCCTTTGCTCCTAAGACGCATTTCCGTTGGTTCTTCTCGTGGTCGCGGTCTAGTTTGTGTGGTTTACGGTATCGGTTGGTCGACTTTCAGGGCGGTGTCTGCTCTGGGCGGGGTGGAGTCGCTGATGCCGCTTCACAGCACCATCGCCTCTGCTCGGCTCATATCCAATATCGCAGTCGATTCCTCTTGCTGGAGCTGGCTCTCTCTGGGTAAATCCTTATCTCCTTCGCGCAGGGATCACTTTTCTCGTCCCATTGTTTCTCGATGTTGTAGCATTCTTCTTTTCGCATTTTACATTGAATGAATTCTGCTGTCAAACTGCTTGGTTTTTTTAACTGATCCGTTGTTGAAACCGAAGCTGCTCGGGTCGAATAGGGTTTGCGGTTACTTTGTGACTACACTGCTGGATTAATTGGGTCGATAGGCGTCTGAGGTGCTTACGAGCTTTGGTTGAGGGGGAAAATTTTCTTTGAGTTTTGAATGTAATTTCTTCGTGTTCACCTCTTGTTTGTTCGAGTAGCATGGCTCTCAATGAGAGCCGCTCGTATGGATCTCTAATGGCTCGGTATTGGCAATCATGTTCTCTCAGTTCAACGATTTGGGTTATGCAAGGGACAGGAGCTGTTTAGTTGTTAATTTCCTTGAAGATTGCTTTCTGATGTTTGTCTTGGTCTTCATTTTTCCAAGTTGTACTTTGCGTGCGATCTATCCTTCTATTCTGTATACTGATTAGCTTCTCTCTGTCGGGAATCACTAGACTTTGCAGTTCCACGGTGACAAGCGCCACACATTCAAGATTTTTGCCGAATATATCCCGCCTGCAGCTCAGCTGCTACTCTTCTAGTTGGGAACTCCAACAGTCCCGCTTTCTTCCCAAATTACGCAGACCAGCTACTAATTACCGCTTTGGATTTCATTTCCAGCTCATGGATATTTGAAGGTAGAAATTTTTTGCTTGGCTTTCCTTGAAAGATCCTGTTCTTATGCCAAACCTGTAGTGCATACGAAGCAGGAAACCCTATCGGTTGATTTGGGCCTAGGAACAAAACAATTGCAGATGAATGACAAATCCAGATGCATGAAACCATTTTTTCTGAACAATATACTTGTGTATCGAAAAGAATTTCCCTGTATGGTGGTAATTCCCTTTTTTCCATGGATTACCTTGAAGAGTTCATTGAGTCACCCCTTACCAGTTCGAACATTGACTGGCTGACCTCTATGGAGTGGTTCATGCAGAATACGTCGATGACAAACAAATGTACACCGGATTACGTTTTTCATTGTGTTTAGAACTTAGGGAAGGATCTATCATTCAGCTTAAATGAAATGCATGTGGTCTTCTAGCTGTCCACCTTCCAAGTTCAATGAAATTTACCGTGTGGTTCGGCAAAAATTAATGATTGTTTGCTCGGATGGTCCAAAACCTATGGTCCTTGGCTATTAATGGTGGTCGACTAATACACAAGTAAATGATGTTGATGGTTATTATGTATGGATATATATGTATTGAAGGTATGTAAATGGATATGGCGATGTTGTTTTCTAAGATTCAGATCTTACCCGTTATGATTATATTTGCCAAAGAGGGATCAAAGCTAAAGTATAAGCTCTGGCATGCGGTACACCGGGCACAACATCGTTCGGAAAAACTCATCAATTTCCTCCCAGACCGAACATGATCGAATGGAGACGTTCTCTCTATCATGTATGTATCCTTGAAACACATGTTAAAATGAACTTAGTATGATTACCGATAGCTGTTTACCGGGACATCCAAAGCCTAAAAGCCAGAGAAACATCACAAGAGAAATTGCGACAAGGCCTTGCAATATATCTCGTCCGTTCAGGAGCTTATCCAGCCCCCTTGCCTGATTGATCACTATCTCTTACAACTATTAGATACTCTTTTTCAATGAGGCTTATATGTCAAAAGATTTATCTAATAATCATAGGAGAGACGGTGTGATTCTTGAACGGTCATTAGAATTATCGGTGCCTGTATTTTCTTTCTTTGCTATTCGGCGCAGTTGCACATCATTTTCAAATACCTCAGCCGTGTGAAATGTGCAGTTCTGGTCCTTTGTGGATAACCTTAACCTAATCTAAACAGCAATCTTTTATTACCATTTACAAGCCTTTTTTCTTAAATCTAAACAGCAATCTTTTATGCCCGAGCTCTCTCAATGGAGCTTCTGCTTGGTGTATAGAAGCCGAAGGGAGGGAACTCCTTTTATAGGCATGAGAAATTATTAAATATTCATGCGAGTTGGTAGCATATCCATTGAACCGAAGTTTGAGATAAGATTTTTGTCGGAGAGTAAATTATCATCCTCCGCTCAAATCTCAAGCAACTTGCATTTTCCATTTTTTTTTTATCCTCAAGCAAGTGGGGCCCGAGCATACGGTGACCCCACCGCCAACAATCTCCCCCCTCTGGCCCCACAAGGAGGAGATCCTTCTCCCAACTCTTTACTTGGAGTCCATCCCGACCTGCTTCGAGCGTAGCTCCAACTTCTCTTTGGGAATGATCTTTGTAAGCATATCCACGGTGTTCTTATCTATGTGGATCTTCTACAACCAGTGATATCTGATGTCGATGTGTTTCGTCCTTGCATGATTCATGGAATTCTTGCTCAAGTCTAATGCACTCTGGCTATTGCAAAAGACCACGTACTCGTCTTGCTTCAAGCCCAATTCTTGAAGAAATCTCTTCATCCAAAGTATTTCTTTTTCTGTTTCATTGGCCGCAATATACTTAGCTTCCGTCATGAATAAAGCAACACACTTATGTAATTTAGACTGCCACGTGACAGCTCCCCTAGCTAAAATAAACAAATATCCCGAAGTAGACTTTTTACTGTCGTGGTCAACCGCAATATCAGCGTCCGTGAATCCTCCAAGAATTGGCTTCCCATTGCCGAAACACAGGCACAACCTCGATGTGCCCTTCGGATATCTCAAGATCCATTTCATCGCTTTCCAGTGTATCTTCCTAGGATTCGAAAGATACTTGCTCACAACGCCAACCGCGTGAGCAATATCCGGTTGCGTACACACCATGGAATACATCAGTGAACTGACTGTAGAGGAATAAGGGATATCCGCCATGGCCTCCTTTTCCTCTTCCGTGGTTGGACAAGATTATTTACTCAACTTGAAGTGGTTAGCAAGAGGTGTAACCACCGGCTTCGCCTATTTCATGTTGAACCTCTCAAGCACCCGTTGAACATGCTTCTCTTGTGATAACCATAAAATCCCAGCTTTCCTATCACAAAAAATCTCCATGCCCAAAATTTGTCTTACAGGACCCAAATCCTTCATGTTAAAGGACTTGGACAACTCTGCTTTCAACCTGCGAATCATCGTCATATCTTGTCCAACAATCAACATGTCATTTACATACAACAATAGGATGATGAAGTTGTCATCAGGAAGCTGCTTCACATATACACATGGATCTGACTCCATTCGTTTATGACTCTACTTGGTTATAAATGAATCAAACTTCTTGTACGACTGGCGTGGTACCTGCTTTAGCTCATACAAACTTTTCTTCAATTTGCAAACCATGTGTTCCTTCCCCTTTACTTCAAATCCTTTCGACTGTTTCATGTAGATCTCCTTCTGCGAATCTCCATGCAGGAATACAGTCTTCGCATCAAGTTATTCAAGCTCCAGGTTCAAGCTAGCCGCCAGGCCAAGTACAACTATGATTGAACTCATCTTCACGACTGGAGAGAAAATCTCGTCAAAGTCAACATCTTGGCTCCGTGTAAAGCCTTTGACCACTAATCGAGCTTTGTACTTCACTAGCTTGTTACCATCTTTCTTCAGCTTGAACACCCACTTGTTCTGCAAAGCTTTCCTACAGTTTGGTAGCTCCACCAATCCGTAAGTGTTCTTCTTCTGCAAGGAACTCATCTATTCTTGCATTGCTCGAATCCAAAACTCCTTATCCTTGTGCTTTTGTACATCATGGAAGTCATCCGGCTCCCGCTCATCAATAATTAAGATATACTCAGAACTGGGATACCTCGTGGATGGTCGGCATTCTCTTTTAGATCTCCTAACTTGAGGTACCTGAGTTGGTTCCCCCTACTCAACACCTTTGTTGTCTGGTTCCACTATACCATCCATGGTGGTAGCTGGCTCCTCATCATCCTTAGTTCTGCTTCATGAAGGTCTATTCCATCTGTGGCATCTTCTTCTGGAATGGGAACCAGTGCTACATCGTGAACACCATCCGGAGCTTGTGTCCACTTTTCTTCTTCCACGGTCTCCTGCTCGTGGAAAACCATGTCTTGCTTCTGACAATTTTTCTTTTCTTTGGATCCCATAGTCTATAGCCATACTCCTCGTCTCCATACCCGACAAAAATGCAACCTTGGCTTTATCGTCCAACTTTGATCTTTGTTCCTTCGGCATGTGCATGAAAGATTTGTAGCCAAATATCTTCAAATGAGAGTAAGATGCATTCTTACTCGTCCACACCCTCTCTGGGATGTCATATTCTGAAGGAACATATGGAGATTGATTTATCAAGTAACAAGCGGTGTTGACTATTTCACCCCAGAATGGCTTTGGCAATTTCGTCATTATGAGCATGCACTTAACTTTCTCTAGGATAGTTCGGTTCATCCTCTCGACTACACCGTTGTGTTGTAGAGTATCTGGTTCGATCCTCTCATGTCGAATTCCATAGCGCGCGCAATAATCCTTGAATTCTCTCAAGGCATATTCCCTGCCATTGTCAGTACGCAGACACTTCAGAAGCTTCCTCGTCGGTCTTTCCACCATGGCGTGAAACTTCTAGAAATACTAGAACACCTCGTCCTTAGACCGCAATAGATAAACCCAAGTTTTCTTTGATGCATCATCGATGAAAATGACAAAATACTTATGGCCACCTATCAACTCTGCCTTCATGGGAACACAAATGTCCGAATGGATCAACTCCAACTTATCTTCTTTATGTTGGGACTAATCACAAAAAGAAACTCTATGTTACTTCCCAAACAGACAATCCTCACAAGGCTTGAGTGACAATCCTTTGGCAAAATAGGAATGAGGGACTTCCTTTCCAAAATCTATAACCATTTCTCACTAATGTAAACCCGCCTTTTATGCCACAAATTTGGCGAAGCAACATTTTCAACCGCACTCACCTGGGAGCTGCACACTTTCATGGTTGTCTTGTAGAGTGTGCAACACATGCTCCCTCTTGTGACTGGCAATGATCCTCTAGTCAACTTTCACATATCAGCACCAAGTTGCTGACTATATCCTTCTTTATCAAGCACAGTCGAAGACATCAAGTTGAGCTGCAATTCTGGTATGTGGCGCACATCCTTCAAGGTCATTGTACACCCTACACCGATTTGTACAATGACATCACCAATCCCTACAATCTTTGCAGCACTTTGGTTGCCCATCTTCACACTGCCAAAATCTCTCGCCTTGTACGTTGTGAAGAACTCACGTTTTGGGGTACCTTGCGTATTTTCCTATAAGGGTGGGGGTGCTCTGCAAAAATTTGAAGGTCGGGAGACCAACACAAACTCACCTCATGAGTCGTGGGATAAAGTGTATTTAACTCAACTTATTATTTTACAATAAACTTATTATGGTTTAATATAACTAAATGCTTATTAAATAGTGACAAACTTATTTTTCATAAGATAAATATATTACTTTGTGAGGACCTTGTTAATTTGAGTACGATAGGACTCTTGTTAATTAATAAGGTTTTTTTTTTTTATAAAATAGCAAGAATTTTGCAATTTTTTTAGAGAAGAGGATACCCTAGATGCTCTCATACAAAAATTATACTAAATAGTCCTGAGATAAAAGTCAACACATGACTGTCCACATGAGGACAAAAGCATAGCAGGTGGGTTTGAATAGTAGGTATGAACTGAAACAATAGAAATTCCAAGACTAAGAAATAAATTCAGTCAATGGTCTTTCTTTATATTATTGCGACTACGCCAAAACTAAAGAAACATCTATTGGAAACGAAAGATCAAGCGAGGAGCCATATATGCAGTGTTCTATGTCATGAAGGATTCAGCCATTTACTCTTGATCGAAAGGAAGAGACGAGGAGAAGAAAGGTTGAAAGTGCTTTCGTTATCCATCTACGGAAGGTGATAATGAATGCCCTCAAGAAAGCCATCGGATGTACGGGCTTCCCCTGTTTCAACCGCATGTTCAGTTCTGTGAAACATGCTCGGGCAATGCAAGGAACAAGTCACATGAACCACGGCCAGGTACGAAAACAACGGTGTTATGTTTAACTTATAGTGCCTTCCCATACAGCAAATGAAACTGGAAAAATGAACTCTACTTGTGCATATAGTTTGTGTATCTGTAAACATTTCGCATGCATGTGATGGGTGAATTCCATTTCGTCCAAAAATTGCATTACCTTTAATTTGTTGTATTTCTGCATTCAAGTCAATTATGTCATTTTTCATTCTATTTTTGCAGAGCATCAGAAGAGATGATAGTGGCAGTATATACGAGATTTCAAATGCAGTTGCTGGGAAGATCGACCGTGTGTCCATATCTCGGCCAAAGAGTGACATATTCAGGGTTCATCATCAACTGCGTGTGGTAAATGAGAAGGCATATGAGCCTGTCTTGCTTTCCATTGGCCCTTACCACCACGGCAGGAGCGATCTCCAGCACATGGAGGAACATAAACTGCAGTATCTAAACCGGTTGATCACACGGAGAGAAGAAAAGGGTATAACTAGGTCGTACCAATTAAACACGTATCTTAGGACTCTCAAAGAATTGGAAGACCAAGCCCGTTGTTGCTATGCTGAAGCCATCCCCCTTGAGTCTAATAAATTTCTAGAAATGATGCTGCTCGATGGTTGTTTTATCATCGAGCTGTTCCACGAGCTCTCAAGAGATGAGAAAGAAAAGGACCCTTTCCTTAAGGCAGACTGGGTACAGAATGCCCTTGCACGCGATTTAACGTTGCTTGAAAATCAACTTCCATTCTTGGTCCTAAAAAGTTTGCACCATGTGATCCCTGATGAGCCTGACCTACTTCACCTTATCTTCACTGCCTTTGATTACCTTCCTACGTATTCTAACTTACCTCCATGTCAAAACCAGCGTGAAAGGACTGCTGCTCAGCAAAGAAACTCCGACCTTGCCAGATTCCTCCCAATTGGATCAACTTCCTCCAAAAGGAGACACCTAAATCCGGAAAAGCTCAATGATATAAAGCATCTTCTGGATCTTGTACGGAAGTTTATGCTGGTGGAAGAGACCTTGGAAATGGAAGGTCAGACACAGCAAGGAGCCCAACAAGTGAAAAGAGCTGTTAGTAGAGATATCCCGAATAAGAGGAGAAAGAAGTTTGCCTATTCAGCTATAGAGTTGATGGATTCAGGGGTCACATTCAAGAGTGTGGAGAAAGGGAAGTTTTACGACATCCGATTTGAAAATGGCATCTTGGAGATCCCTGTCATTCGGATCACAGACAACATGGAGGCCTTGTTCCGAAATCTGATTGCGTATGAGGAGCATGCTCAGGATAATGGTGTTAAACATATATCCGATTACATGGCTTTCATGGATGGACTAATCAATTCCCCCAAGGACGTGGAACTACTCCGTCGTCAAGGGATCATTGAGAACATGATGGGTGATGATGAAGCAGTCTCCACGATGTTCAATAGGATGAATAAGAACACGGTCGTGACACCAGATTTTTACTATCAGGATATTATCAACAGTATGACGATACATTGCCAGAAGCAGTGGAATATTTGGATGGCGAAGCTGAAGAGAAATTATCTCAACTGTCCATGGGCACTCCTGTCAATTATTGTAGCTTTTCTATTACTTGTTATGCATGTAACACAAACTGCATGCGCTGTTTTTTCATACTATAAGAATGTGAAATAGTAAGTATCTCTCTTTCTAGGAGCATTTCGTTTTATTTTGTAATTCCGTTTGCCACTGGTATTGTACCTCTTTCCTGTCTATGTTAATTGTAGCCAAAATCTTCATTGCTTGAACTTATTGTGTAGTCAACAGATTTCATTATTTAGTTGACAGAGACTACAATGGTAATCTTCAAGCGTAGTCTCCATGCGTAAGGGATCTGTTTGTGCCAGTTAGACATAGACGGAGATATCATTGTACCATAAGATCTGAGATTAATGGAGTTATATGCCCAATTTTCTTGTACGAGAGAGAGTGAAATCATCTCTGCAATTCCATCAGCGAAGCCTCAACAATACTGATCCGATCAGAATTTTATTTATCAGTGTTAACTTCCTAAGGCATCAACCGGTTGGAGATTGTAATTTTGGTGTGAATTCTAAAAGTGCCTCAGAAACACTGCACGGATTGCTTCCATCAATCATCACATGTGTATTTTGGATTGAAATTAGAATTTGTTGCAGAAAAAGATTCCAATTTGTGAAAGAAATAGAAACTCAAGCGGAAGTTTACTGTACATGTTCCACAAGGGAATTACGAGTCCTGCAACCGCATGACATTGGAGCGGGCAGTAGCAATAGCAAGGATAACGAAGGGAGACGAGAATGGAATTGTCAAGGTCAAGGGGTCTTGGTGCAGGGGCATAAGGCGCCGTCCGAAGCCAAAAAGTCTTGGTTCGATCATCACCTGTGGGACTTATGTGCCCCTTTATTTAGCTTTATTTCATTTCCTTGTGCTAGACTTGTGTGCCTGCCTTATTACCAGGAGAAAAAAAAAAAAGAGTAAGGGATCCCAGAGCAAGCCATGAGATTGAAATGTTCGCAGTGAAAGCATAAATACTTGAGCATCTGTTCGAACTTGCAGAAGTAACACACAAAAAATTGCGAGGATACAAAGAAGGGGAGCTTCTTCAAGTCCATGAAGAAACCACCCCAGCCGTGTGTAAACCAATGAATCAATTTTTAATGGTGAGATCCGCATCGTACAAAATTGATCTAACCACATTTTCTCCTTATGATTATGCCATGCTTTAAATGCACTGACAAAATGTTGTATTGGTCAATTCTTTAAACTGGATCCGAAGCAAATTGAATTCTTCAAACCGAACTATTGACGTTTCAGCTTTCTTGAACAACTTAGCAGCTTGACTGCTTCGAAATGATCAAACTGCAATCGAAGGCAGATGTGATTTGTTGGAAGCGGAGCAAAAATTTGACTAACAAACAACGAATAAGAAAGGAAAAGAGTTATGAATACAATATACATGGCTCGGGCCAGTGATCTGTCAAGTGTACGTGTACGGGCGAAAGGAGACCCTTTTGAGCTCTACTATGAGCAACAATCTGAAGATGAAAAACCATAATCCCAAAAATCACAAGCTCTACCATGACCTCTTTGAATCTCTCTTTCTCTGAAAGATGAAAAATATGGAATCTCTAAATGGAAAGGAAGAGGCTCCAAATCTTGCAAGAGCAGCTCCAAATGGAGCACTACCCCGTACCGCGGGGAAAAAGTTCCTGGAATTCAATTGAAAATTCATAATTCGTAGCTTGCAAATTTAATCGGGTCGGATTGATTTTACAACGGGTCGTCTCAAACTTCCAATGGGCTTATAATGGTTTAAACACATTTTCAATACGAAAAGTTAAGTTGTTAGTCAGCCGAACCCTCTGATATAAACCCAAAATTTTTTACCTAATTGGTTAGTGTGAGGTGGCTTTACAATTTATCTCAACACTCGCCCTCACATAGCAAATTGTGATTTTCTTCAGTACTTGTCTATACGTGTCACATGCCTTTAAGCTCCCTGCCATCAAGAACTAATCAGAAGCCAAGCTCTCTCTTCTGTGCTCAGGCTTTATCCTCTATGCTCGGGCTTAAACTAACACGAGGTAAACTTCGTTTTCCACACACTCTCATGCCATCTTAAGATTTTAATAGATCTATATAAATTTAGGTCCATCTCCAACTCAAAAACTTAAATTTTGGAACTCAAATCTTATATAAGCTCAGGATGTTTTTGCCTAATTGGCGGGTGTGGGATGGTTTTGTAAAATTTAAGATAAACACAAAAAAAAAAAGAGATACCAATTGGGTTAGTTAGATTAGTCGGGCTCAATTGAACTTTTAGATACCAGGTTTCACACTGAAAAAAATAGATAAACGCAAAAAGTGCAAGTTCAGTTGGAAGTGCCGTGGATGTTGGCTAAGTGCTTCTTAATGAGCCATGCTGGTGAATTATATATCTCATAACTATGGTTTGGTTAAATCTTAGTGATTGAGAATTTGATTTTCTACGGCATGTTAAGTAGTTCTTATAAAGTACTTCTGCTTATTTTCTATTTTAAACACCAGTTTTTTTGAATGTGAACCTTGATATCCATAAGTTCAATTGAGCTCCAATTAATCCAGTAAGGTCGGGTCGGTCTATTAAGGGGTAAAACTTTCCTAGTGTGATTTTTTTACATTCACAATGACTCGAACACGAGACCTTGTTTAAGCGGAATAATCGGCGAACCGCTTGAATCAACTCTTATTGGTAAAGACCTGTTTTTTATTACAGCCGTTTTAAATTGTTGTCTTCCAAACGTTTTATCTTATAATTACACTTGCCTTTACCCATGTGATGCACGGCTTTGATATGATTACTCTATTTAAGTTTATATTAAAAAATACTTCTAGAAATCTAATATTATAATTGAAGTTTTTATTTTTTGTATGATCATATTCCAGTAAATTTAATAGCAAATTAAAATTATATGTATAGTTTAGTTTCATGAAATTAATGCATGGAGATAAATTGTGAAAAATTATGGTTCATTCTTTTACTAAGTGATTATTCTTACAATTACACTGAAAATTTAATTAAAAATCAAATATGTTTATATAATTATATCAATTATCATGTAATCAATCATTTTATTTCAATTTTGGATATAAAGTCATAAGAAATTATTTCCACCGGTGCAAAAAATATAAAAATAAAAATATGAAAATAAGTTTACTCATGTTCATTTGGATTAGATAATAGAGAGATATATGTGGTATGCTTATTGATAGTACTATTTGTTTTTTAGATCTTCCAGCACGTAGAGGGAGCTTATCCGGACCGGTATACTATGTTCATTTTGGCCCTTCCCGGACCGGTCCAGCCCGAGACTAGATAAAATTCCGCCCATAGTATCCAATCCTATCCTTTTCGTTTTCTGTCGTTTCATTTCTCGTTCTTTCCCGTCGACACCTAGTGCAACTATTTTGGGAAGTCTACGATACAATTGCCAAGAAGTGAGTGTATCATTCTTGTACTTGGGAGCCAATAGTCGAACGACGCATACCCAACTAATTTATTCATAGTTCAAGTGAATTACTTGAGGAGTGGGTAGTTCACTTGAGATCAAGTAATTCGCTCTGAACTTACTCATAATTCAAGTAAATTACTCGAGAGGCATTCGAGTAGCTTACTGAAAAGTATTACACTTCAGTTCTAAAACCGCATATAGACCATGTTTTAATAAGAGCCGTGCTTTTCTTTTCCTGGTGAATCTTTTCGGTGAATATTAAGGGCCTTGCTTTGTTATCTCTACCATTGTCTTTGATCTTGGGTGCTTTGTGTTCTTGTCGCAGGACCCCATACTTCTCCACACCAAGGAAAAGGCATATATATCTTTAGTTACAAGTCCATCTAATTTCTCTTTTGAATATATTCTTGCGTTACAGTTAATCCCAATTTCTCCTTTGAATATATTCATGTTCTGCATATATTCTTGAGTTACAAGTAATTCCCAAAAAAAAAAAGTATAAAAAAGAATATTTCTCTTTTTTCTTCGGTGTGAACCTTGATATCCGAAAGTCCAATTGGGCCCCGACTAATCCAGTCGAGCCGGGCGGCCCACTGAGAGATAAAGCTCTCCTAGCGTGGATTTTCTGCATTCAGAATGACTCGAACCCGATACCTTACTTAAGCGGAATAAGTGTCAAACCGTTTGAATCAACCCACACTAGTAAAAAGAATATTTCTCTTTCGACTGATTAGGAGACTTCCAGCTCTGCATAATCAAAACCAAAATGCAGTTTTCTCCAATCAATTATGAGACAAGAGTATAACTACAGAACAATCTACAAAATATGGCCTAATATCATACATAATCCCGTCATATCTCCAATAGTTTTTACCTCCTTTCATTCAGGTCTTCGGGGTTTTCAGGTTTAATTAGAGACATCCCAACAGACTTAATTTTAGCACTTAAGTTCATATGAATTGCTCATTGGAATGGTATTTTCCTCACTCTTTAATTAACTTGTTCGATACGTATACTTGTGTAATACAATTAATTTTGTAGCAACAACGTCAGGTCGTCCTGTATTAGCTTAGTCACAAAATTTGGAGTTAATGTTAACCCTTCGAGGGTTGTCTAAGAGGTCCTTTGCTGGTTAAAGTAGTAGAGCTGTCGATTGGTTTGCACTTGCCTATCCGAGCAGCTGTCAGGATATGACTGAATCTAGAATCAAATTGGTTTGAACTCTTTTGGGTTTATGACAACAGAGGGATCATAGTGGATAATGTATTTGAATTGCATTGACAAAAGAAGATAACAGAGTTAAAATAAGATGACAAAGTTAAGAATAAGGATTCAAATTTGTTCCATCGTAATTTTAAATTTACATTGTTATTCAGCGTCCACGATGATAACATAAATAAATAAATAATTTTTTATGTAAGAAAATAATATTTTCATATGAAACCCATACAATGTTTAACATAGTTTACATTTACCTCTTGATAGATGACCCAACTCAAACCTGAATTAGCCGGAGCCTAGGGATTTCCGAATAACAGATACTGTACACTGGAAAAATAGAAGTTGCCACGTCAAAATTAGGGAATGTAAAAATACGTACCATATGTAATAAAACAAATATACATAAGTCACGTGCAAAGCACGTGCCATTAAACTAGCTATACAAAAATTCTGGGAAGGATAAGGTCAACACAAGACTCTCCACACTTTATTCAATAGTGTCTCTCCTTATTTTATTGCAATTTGGCCCAAACAAAATTCAATTGGAAAGGAAAGATCACGTAAGAGAGGTATATATGCAGTGCTCTATGTCCTGAAGGATTCTGCCATTTTCTCTTGATTGAAAGGAAGAAGAGGGAGAAGAAAGCTCAAAAGAGCTTTCATCTGTCTACGAAGAGATGACGACGAATGCCCTCAAGAAAGCCATCAGATATACGCCCTTCCCCTGTTTCAACCGCTTGTTCAGCTCCGGAAAACATGCTCGGGCAATGCAAGGAATGAGTCACACCAACCACGTCCAGGTAAAAAGGAGATGTGCCGATCAAGGATGTTATGCAACAATCAATGCCTTCTTGTTACATCAAACAGCAAATGCAACTCGAGACAAATGAACTCGCATTTGTGGATGGGCAGTCATTACCGTATCCTCTGGTCCTGCAAAAACTAACGATAAAATTTCCATGTCTATGTTCCAGTAAGTTGTTTGTTTCTCTGTAGAGGTTTTGCAGATATATGATGGGTGAATTCCATTTCCTCCAAAAATTTCATTCCCTTTGATTTTCTATATTTCTGCATTCAATTTAAGTCAATTATGCCATTTTTCATTCTCCACTTAGTTTGTATTAAATAATTTGTGCAGAACATCAAGAGAGATGATAACATATACGACATTTCGAATACGATTGCCAAGAAGATCGACCGCGTGTCTCTGTCTGACCCAAAGAGTCACATATTCAGGGTTCATCATCAACTGCGTGTGGTAAATGAGAAGGCGTATGAGCCTGTCTTGCTTTCCATTGGCCCTTACCACCACGGCAAGAGCAATCTCCAACGTATGGAGAAATATAAACTGCAGTATCTAAACCGACTGATCCAACAAAGAGAAGCAAAGGGTTTTACAAGGTCGCAACAGTTAAACACGTATCTAAGGACTCTCAAGGAAGGGGAAGACGAAGTCCGCTGCTACTATGATGAAGCCATCATCCTCAAGCCAAACAAATTACTAGAAATGATGCTGCTTGATGGTTGCTTTATCATCGAGCTGTTCCACGAGTTCTCAAGAGTCGAGAAAGAAAGGGACCCTTTCCTTAAGCCAGACTGGGTACATAACGCCCTTGCACGCGATTTAACCTTACTTGAAAATCAACTTCCATTCTTGGTCCTAAAAAGTTTGCACAACGTGATCTCTGATGAGCCCGACCTACTTCACCTTATTTTCACTGCCTTGGATTATCTCCCCACGTATTCTAACCTACCTCTATGTCAAAACCAGCATGAAAAGAGTATTGCTCGGCAAAGTATTTCTGACCTTGCCAAACGATCATTACTCCCGGCTGGATCAACTTCCTTGAAAGGGAGACACCTAGATCCGGAAAACCTTAACGATATAAAGCATCTTCTGGATCTTGTCCGGAAGTTTATGCTTGTGGAAGAGACCTTGGAAATGGAAAGTCAGACCCAGCAAGGAGCCCACCAGGCGAAAGGAGCAGTTAGTAGAAACTGCATGGAAAGGAGGACAAAGAAGTTCGCGTATTCAGCTATGGAGTTGAGAGATTCAGGGGTCACATTCAAGGGTGTGGAGAAAGGGAAGTTTTACGATATCCGATTTGAAAATGGCATCTTGGAGATCCCTGTAATTCGGATCACAGACAACATGGAGGCATTGTTCCGGAACCTCATTGCATATGAGGAGCATGCTCCAGGTAATGGCGTTAACTATATATCCGATTACATGGCTTTCGTGGATGGACTAATCAATTCCACTAAGGATGTGGAATTACTCCGTCGAAAAGGGATCATTGAGAACTTGATGGGTGATGATGAAGCAGTCTCGATGATGTTTAATAGGATGAACAAGAACACGGCCGTGACACCAGATTTTTACTATGAGGATATTATCAACAGCCTGACAGTACATTGCGAGAAGCGGTGGAATATTTGGCTGGCGAAGTTGAAGAGAAATTATCTCAACTCTCCATGGGCAGTTCTATCAATTGTTATAGGCTTTCTATTAGTTGTCATGGATATAACACAAACTGCTTATGCAGTTCTGAATTACCATAAACATGTGAAATAGTTTGTATCTCTCTTTCTCGGAGGATTCCATTTTCTTTTGTAATTCCATCTGCCATTTCTATTATGCCTCTTTCACGTCTATGTTACTTGCAGCGAAAATTTTTTGTTAATTGTACTTATTTGTGGAGTCTGCATATTACACTGTTTGGTTGTCGAATATGATGGATGTATCAGCAGTCCGAAGGAGCTTCAAGAGGAATGCAGTCAAATTCAGTTTCCTAGCTTGCAACAGCTCTGCATAAGCCTGCTCTTCCCAATATTCTGTGGCAGAGAGATCCTATAACTCCGCATGAGAAGAAACGGTGATCCCTGTTTCCTCTCCGTTGCCCACATAACTCACATTCAATATCAGTGACGGGAATACCTTAGGTACGAAGTCACTGCTAAATTATTGCACAAGTCAAACTCTGGACAAGATTTTAAACTAGGTTCTTTTTGTAGATGTTGAACATGAGCAAGAACACGGTCGTGGAAAAACAGGAACAAGAACACAGTCATGGAAGAACAGAATTTTGAGCACAATCTTGGATGCTGAGTTGATGGAATCCTACTAAAAATGTTTGTTCTATGCTGCCTCTGCGGGTAATGCAGTTCAGCATTGAGTATTGGCTCAGTTCTATAAGCTGAAAAGTCTACCAAATCCATGCCAAGGGCTTATGAGTAAGGCGCAGCTACACTTTAGAATTCGGTTCCTTCTACCAGGGATCAGACTATTATATAGAAGGGGAAGAAGATGGGAAACTCTCCCTGTTCAAGTCTGGCATGAGGGTGGGCATCAGGATCGCCTGAGCATCTAAGTTGGGATTGGACTGGAAGTGCAGTTACTTGTTAGGACCTACCACGGCGCAACTTGAGGAGGAGACTAGTTTGATTTCCTTTATCGCCTTAAAGAAAAGGAATTACGACCTCCCTTCCCACATACGTGGAACTCAGTCGCGCTGTTGTTGACAAATAGGTGTTGCTCGACTCTTCATCTTTGTGAAGGTCAAGTTGCTTCATTGTAGGTCTCTTTTAGATTGTCCATTGAGGCGCGTCTTCCCTCAATCACCCCTGGAATAGGTAATACCAAAATTGTGCACTCTCTCCCAAAGCATAAACATTCTTTCTTTTGCGGGGGGTGAGATTTGAATCCAGGACATTCATTCGCTGAATTTTAATGGGGGTACTAGCAGCAGCAAGAGAGACCACTTCTTCACTTTCTTTTATCGAGTTTCGAGGAGAGTGAGTCCTCCCCTTACGGTAGAATATATTGCCTGCTATGAATGAGTATTATTATTCTTGCTCTGCTGTAGTATTCAGTGGTAACTTAAGACAGAAAGAAATGTAACTCCAAGTTCCATACAAAAGGAATAGGATGTCAAAATGGAGTTGATATTCAAAATGCTGCCTCCGTTGGTATATTGATTCTGTTCCATTCCTTGTCGATTACTCCGTGTGAGCCATGACTTTTGTGACTGTTTGCTTGCTGAAAGATAATAAATACAGTGAGCAGAGAAAACGATAACAGCAGAACTTCTTTGTAGTCTTGCCTCGTGGGTGGTGGTAAGAAGGTGGGCCTTTAAGTACATTATACATGTGGTTCAATCGAAGACAATCATACCGGGAACAATCATTAGGACCGGACGGAAACTTTAGTTTCGTTTGTAGATGCAGGGAGTACTGGAGAAACGGAATAGTAATATGTTTTTATGTATATTGTCTGCGCGCAAAATCCCTGTTTGGCAGTAAGGCATAGACGAAGAGGTCATCACGCCATAAAATGAGAGATCGATGGAATCATAGGCCCGATCTCTCCAAAGAGAGCCAAATCATCTCCGCAATTCCACCAGCTGAGCTTTGATACTCGGTTTTGGCTAGACAATTTCGGGGAACTTCATGATGACAGTTACATAAAAAGGGTTATCAACCGGGATCACCAAAAACATTCATTTGCACCCTCATGATCCTTCCATTACTTGATACGGTGTGGATCAATCAACATAAGTTTGTGTTGAGTAATTCCATTGGTTCCTCCCCAATCAGTCTGTCACGACCCGAAATTTCAGCTGAATTTTTCTCTATATTTCCTCGATATCCATTACCACAGAACTATTCACCTAAAACTGGCTTTCCATAAAATTCCCAAAAATATGAAACCAACCTGGTAAGCTCTACTATGTATATACATCTCAAAAGAGAGAAATTTTCTTTTTCGCACCCATATCAGTAATATAACTAAACAAAATTTCAGGTTGTAACATTTTCAAATCCATTCTATACCAAAAAGGATATCTATCAAATAACTACGGTCCCTACCTAATTCTCCGAGCTGATCCCCGATGTCAAAAAGTGTTTCTTCCGCACAGCTAGAAGCTTATCTGGAAAAATATATGCAGGGTGTGAGCTGCATCTCAGTGAATACTATATTCCAGAAAAAAATGACATTTTTAAATAAATATTTAATTGCAGATAACTAAATAATCAAATAACTAATATTATCACATCCAATTCAACTATCAGCTCACTCGGCATACATACACAGTATATATATATATATATACAAATTGTAATAATAATTATATCCAATATAATAATTAAATTGAAGTTCTACTAATCAATTCACACAACCCTCCCAATCGTTTCTCTAATACCCAATATCACATAAACATTATACATTCATTCATTAACATTCCATAGCAACTCACAACACAATCAATTGACAGATCCAACTCTAGCAACAACACGATTTTCATAGAATAACTTCGGACATTCTCAACAATCATCACACCTCCAACAATCTCAACAATCAATACATCTCCAACAATCATACCAGCCACACAATATACAATACAAACCAATCAATATAGCCATAGGGTTGCATTTTCTCGCAACAGAGTTGTGATGGTACCGTAACCCCGCACATCTCAAATAATTTATTTGCTTGTCATCATCAACATATCTCATAAGCGGGGGCTGCCCATTATCCTCCGGCAGTAGGAGTCTAGGCGTCCATTTTATATCCCTCCAGATCGGCGGTCTAGGCGTCCCTTTTTGTATCCCGCCGGATCGGCGGTCTAGGTGTCCTATTTATATACCGCCGAATCAGCGGTCCCATGGCTATAATCAAACGATAATCACAAGCATAAACAATTACAACCATGCCATCGCACCTCATATATCATCATACACAAGCACAATCTCAATCACATTACAATAGTATCACATTATCATTACATATCTCATACACAATTAACATACACAATCGCACTGCATATCTCAAATCAAAATAAACATAAAAAGGCAATATCTCTCAAATCAATTCATACAATATAGCAAGACTGATTTCTTAATCTCTAACTATCACAATATTCTTTCTAAATAATTTATATAACTATAATACATCATTTTATAAGATAATAGAGTATTCACATAATATATATATATATATATCATTTCACAATGAAATAAAGTACTCACCGAGCACCCAAATTATTTAATGAATCCGACCTTTCAGGACACAAAGTTTTTCTCTCTTTAGCTCCTACAAGTCACAAGCATAGCAAGGAACAGTTATAAAATATACTCATTTTCTCCATATATTTCTTTTGACTATTAATATCGCATTTAACCTCGAAAGGGAGTATTTCATTCAGACTTAACCGCCCCTAAGACCTGGGGACCTCACTAGCTTCAACTGTCATGGATATTCAATAAATAAGCTATTCCAGCTAAAAATAATCCTAGAGCAATAACTAGCTTTTTCTTAACAATAACTAGCCTTATTCTATAATTTATTGTGTTGAAATTCTAATAAATTTACCCAAACTAAAATATCTTGCCAATATTTCGAAATCCAACAAAAATCAGTCTTTCAAAGATGTTTACTTGTCTCCTGGTTAGTCAAAAGGCTGAAAATGAAATTCGTAGAATTCATCCTCAAGCAAAGTAAAACAAGTCGAAGGAGGAACTCTCATAAAATCAATACAATACAATAATTCTTCCTTGATGTTTCTCCCGTCAACATTACCTAATTTACAAAAAATACCTCAAAGAAGAGGTGCCAACATAATTTCTAACTTCTCCTTTTGTAATTTGTTATATTAGTTCTCATGCATTCAGAATTTCGGGCTCTCATAAAGTGCTTGAGGTCAGCATTTGTTAAGATAAATTTAAAATCTTCAGTATAGTGTCCGGGATGCAATGAAATAAAAATGTTTAGGATGTTATGTGATGAAGCAATAGCGTCAATGCTGGGTGTCTTTTGGTTTTTTATTTGTTATCAAAAGTCTATGCTCATTTTTGAGAACACAACCTTGTTGTAGGTTCAACATGTGGAGGATCGAGTCAAAGATGTGCTCATACAGATCAAAGATGGACAGGTCTAAATTTTATTGTTCTCGTTAGTTTGATTAGTTTCAAACTCATAGAAAATACTTATATATATATATATATATATGGTCTTGTCTAGCATCAAGAGTACCAGCTAGTTCTCTCGTTTGACCCTGTTCAGAAAAGTGCATGATGACTTTTAAAAAGAAAAAATATTGTTAGGTAGTCCAAAAACATTAATGCTGCGTTTGATTTGTTAGAGTGATTTTAAAATCATGATTTTGATTTTGATTTTGATTTTGATTTTGATTGTGCAAAAAGACAAATGAGATGGTATTATAAATTTGACTTGGGAAACATGTGTTTTTATTGTTTAGTGGATAGAGTTAAAATCAAAATCACGATTCTAAAATGACTTTTAAATTTCAAACGGGGCTTACTCATCAAAACACATAACTTCATTTTTCCAGATATCAAACCGTGTAGTGTGTGTATATACATATATATAAATTCCAGCCATATCATCAAATTAAACTCACGGCTTAATTACTCAATCCAACTATCCAATCAACAACCACATCTCAGACATAACTGTAGTGGCGAAAATACAGGTAAATTTTCATGTAAACATCAAGATAAATTTTGTTTTGAAACTCTTTTCTCAGCTGAAGGAAATTGGACCCAAAAGTTTTCCTCATCACTCCACGTAGAATTAGTTTGAAAAAGAAACAGCAATCTGTGATTGTTTAATATTGAGGGAGTTCAAAGAAGGCGCAAGGAGAAGAATTGAGATGAGAAGTCATCAGAGACCTAAATACAAAGAAATCATGGAACCAAGTTCTATCACATTGTTGCAGTTTTTCCTCACCTGGTCGTTCCTTTACATTAGAACAGAGCAAACCAGCAATAACAAGCAAGAGAAACATCAAGTCAGCAATGGTCAAAAACTAGGGAATCAATTACAAGCTCATAAGATAGAAAAGGAGAAGCACAGATGAACCGGACAAAGCTCGAGAAGATCATCAACGGCTCTGTCACGCTCTCTCTCTCTCCCTTGTTCTTCTCTGTTTCTTCTTCGATTTTTTTTCTTTTTTTCAACTCAGCAGAACAATGAAAGAAGACCCAGAAATAGAATGGTTGGAATTATACAAAAGAAAAGAAAAAAAAAATGGCGGTGGGGGTACTTGGGAGCAATGGGGCCACGTGGGGCCCTGCGACCCCCTAATTTTTTTTCTTTAAACTTCCAGCAGCATGTATATAATATAAGTATGTGTATAAGTATATCAGTGTATGTGCACGTGGGATGTTTGGTCAAAAAATATCAGGTCTCACACAGTCATCGACGAAAATGATGATAGCTTGTTTTTGTGTTAGTTGACCATCCCTTTACAGTAGAAAAAATATATATATCATTTGCTAGTAAATATAAAAATTCAACAGCCAATCCTAGCTCTTCCACAGTGGTTTCCCAAAACATTATTTTCGGCTAATGCATCAATATGGATCACTTCCATATCGGAGATTGTCAGAGATTGTACATTTCGGGTGAATTCCAGTACAGCAAGTGCAACATGATATGGATCACTTCTATCAATATCCATGTCTGTTTTGGGTTGGAATCCGAATGTTATTGCATAGCAGCATTCCGATTCACAGAGGGAATCAGAAACTCAACAGGAAGTTTACTGTACATGCTCCAGAAGGGCATACGAGTCCTACCACCTAATGATAGAAGGGTGAATAAGAGCAAAGGATCCCAAGCGAGAAATGGAATTGAAATGGCGCAGTTAAAATATGGATACCAATCGGAACTTACAAAAGTAACAGACGAAAATTGTGAGGTAAAAGGAAGAGGAGCTTCTTCAGTCCTTGAAGAAACCGTCTCTAAATCATTGGATCAACTTTTTATGTAGGATTTGCACCATAAAAAGTTGATCCAACGTCACACAATTTATGAACTTTTTTCCTAAAAGCACAAGAATTATGTGATGCTATCATTGACGTTTCAGTTTTCTTTCATGACCCTCAGTTTCAGAGTCACCCAGCACACGTGTATGCTTCAACCTACTAGGCATCACCTGGAACAAGTTGAGTTCACACGACGATGACCACGACAAAGGCATGATGGTGGAGCTGCTTGGTTGTGTCATGAGAGGTGCCTCCCTCCCTGTAGAGCAATCAAAGTGGCAGTAAAGACAAACCTGGCACCCAAAGATGATACCTATCCGCTCCACACACAGGCTATCTGCTTCAAGCTTAACCTCACCCTCCAAGCTCATCTGGTCTCGGAAAACAACCTGGCGGGGCAAGTGGACTAGCCACGCTTGGGATGCTGTACCTTCCCCAGAAATTGCATAATGGATCTCCTTGTCATCTCCTCCTTTCCCTGTCTGATGGATAAGCTCCACTGTCCTGCCTCTGTTTCTGACTGTCACCCTGTAAGATATCGAAGGCGATGCAACTAGCATGTCCTTGTCAGAGGAATAAATGACACAGACTGTGACCCCTCTAAGCCTGCATTCTGCGAATGAGACATTTGGAACGATATTGAAGGCTTGCTGCCCTGGTAATTGATACAGTCCGGGATGTCAGATATCTGGAAGGAGTATTCCCCCGCTTTGTACCTGTTGTCATCATGCAAGAACAAGTTCGATTGGATGTACATGATTACCAAGAGAGAAAATTAGAAGAAAAGTATGAGAAGGTAGCCCCCACTTTGAACTTTCTTCAAGTTTATGGTTATTCGCATACATACAATTAACACTGTAAAACTCATAATGACTTCGCTGGAAGGACTTTTGAGAGCTTGATAGGTATAGTACATTGTGAACATCTCTACTGCAGGGTTCACATGTAATTGGGTTGTGGAGTTCAAACATCAAACCCGCGAGCCTGAGTTAAATTTTGATAGAGGAATGCACAAAAAAGTTTGTGGATAAAAGAAAGTACCCCTAGCATGAAATTTTCCTGCGCATCTCCAGCTATGTTCTCGCACCATTCCAAGCGTACTATTGCTCGAGCTGGTCAAAGTCCAGCAAGTTAATACACACGCTTGAAGTCGAGATTCAGATTTCTCATTCTCTGAATCTTGGAGGATAATAAATCCTCGTACTCGAGGTCAAGAAGGTACCTTTCCAATGATACGCAGTTAACTGCCGACACGACAGAAGAACCTGGGGGCATGCTTGGAAGTGACTTGAGATTTGTGCAATCATCCAATACAAGTTTCTTGAGCTCAGGAGACCCCTGATTGTGTCGGGCAAGCTAGAAAACCAATTTCCACTTAACTCTAAATTTTCTAGAAGCTGCAAACTCCCAAGACCCTCCTTCGGGATTGATTCATCAGACAGGCTGCAATACGCCAATCTCAGCGTCCTCAACGACCTTAGCTGAAACAAGCAGTCAATCTGAACATTCTTAGCTCTGGAGGCGGACCTTGGCCAGACCAGTGACCAGATAAGAGAAGAGATGGATCGAGTCATCTGCTCCTTGCAGACACTAAATGATACATTCATCAGGTTCGTGAGACGTGTGGCAGAGAATGGAACTCGTGTTATTCCAGTTCCTTCAGCAAGAAACTCCGTCAAGGATACCATGTCCCCGAAGTCCTCAGATAACCAGTTGATGTTTGGGCAGCTGGAGATGTCCAGAATTTTCAGGGATTTCAATCTGCAGATGCTACTTGGAATTTCAATGAGGCTTTTGCAGTTTTTAAGATTGAGCGAGACAAGTCTCTCGAGACACCCGATCGATGAATGCACCTCTGCCAACTTTGAACAGTCTCTCAGGATCAGTTCCTCGAGATTTGGGAGCTTCGAGTAGTCCGGGTTCTGGGTTAGGAGAGATGAATAACTGAGATTGAGAACCTTCAAGTGTCCTAGGAACTGTGACAAGGGAAAAACAATGAAACATAACATTGGTTTTGGATATCAAATTATGTTGCATCTGAGACGAAAAAATGTAATACATAACAAAAATTATATTTAACCGATTCCAAAACCACCTTACTATTCTTCCAGACTTCTCTGAGGTTGTTGTACTGCAAGTCAATCACAACCAATCTTTCCATGGTAAAGTCATCCGTGATATGGCTCAAAGGAACTTTATGCCAATAAAGCCATCTCAGGTTCTTAGGCATGTGTCTATATTCTCCACTTACATGCATGTTATCGAGCCGCAGGAGCCTCAACCTGTTCATTCTCACAAATGCTTCTGCATTTACCTTTACTGTTCTCAACTCCGGTGAATTTAGTGCGATTCCTTCAACTTCCTCTGTTACCTGGAAAAGCAAGCACATTTGTTAGGCTACTTGATTGCGGTTATACTTTGGGAGCTGGAATTAATGTGCGGATGGCACTTCATAAATCAAAACTAATGAGTACTTACAAGGTGATTTTGTAAAGTGAGAAGTACGTCCTCTTGAAACCACAACCTGCTACGCTTTCCGGGATTGCTAGGACACCTCTCCTTAACAATTTCTCTTCCCATGTCCCGAATCAGATCATGCATCTTCAACTTATTATTCCAATCAATTTCCAAAAGGCATCTCCTTCAAAGGATGCTGATCCCGAGTTCTGCAAATAGACCACACCCACCTAACATCTTCACCGCATAATCTTTATCAAACCCAACAAAGAAGCAGGCAATGTCTAGAAACAGGTCCTTCCCTTTTTCATCCCTGAAAGCATCAAAGCTTATCCTCAACTGCCTCCGTATCCGGTTATGGGGAATTTCTTTCAGACGGACTTTTCCATTCCTCCACGCTTCGATCAAGTAGGAAAGAGCCCATGACTTGGACAGCCAAAGGCAGCCCCTTACAGTAACTCACCATATCTTCCAAAAGCTCCATGAATTCTTCCCCAAGGCAGCAATTCGTGAAAGCGTGCTGACTGAAAGGTTGCAGGGATTATCTGTTGCAGATGAACTTGACCCTTGGGCTTACTGAAGTTCTCTCTTACATCTGCAAGAAAGCATTTGCCCTGGAAAGAATGGAAGAACCGCTTGTAGGCTGCCTTTTCCAGAGTTGTTTTGCCGATTCCACTCACTCCACAGATCCCAATAAAACGAACCTCATTGTCAGCGGCCACTTAAAGTAGTGAACTCAGTTCCTGTAAACGGCACTCGAGCCCAACTGGGTACTTTGCCAAGTCGAGCTGAGTCTTGTTCAGTTCATCCAATATCGTGCGTACAATTGTCTTAATAGTCTTCCCCTCATGCCTCCAGTATCATATCAGAAACAGAAAAATATTCACAGAAGTACTCGAACGAGAAGATTATAGATAGCAAAGTTCGTTTGTAGTATGAATAAAACTGAACTTGTGATGGAACTAGGATTTTCCAATTAAATGAGGGACATATCAATCGTGTTTCCAAAATCTCATCCTGACAAGTTCCCGGCCTCTGTGGCTGCTTCCTTCCACCTTGCTACCTTGTCCTTCTCTGACACGAACATCTGCTCATGCCTGCAGAAAGCTTCCAAGAAGCTCCCTGCCTGCTTTCGCACGTTCGACAGATCAATTGTCCGGATGTCTGCCTGGGCACCTGCACTCAATGATGGTGGCGAGCTCCTCCAGGCACCAGCTCGACGTGGGAATATTTCTTGGAGAAAACAACCACAGAGACCCTGGAGCCACGGATCACATCGAAGATTCGCGACGATATGTGCTCCCCTCTCTGGAGGCCTTCAGTGTCCCGGAACAAGTTAATCCCTGCATCTTTCGGGGCGTGGTAGAGGTGATCGGTGATGGTTGTGCGTGAGTCTTCACCCCGGAAGCTCAGGAACACAGCATACGTCCATTGACCCTGCGGTTATGGTTGGATGTTGATGAATGGGAAGAGAGAGCCATCAAGGCCACTACTTGTCGGGTTTTATTTAGGAAGCCATATGGCAATAGTTTGAGCTAATGGCTATTGGATGCAGATGAAGCTCTGCTGCCACGCCTTCGTTGAGTCGATATGGCTATCCAATGTCTAGAGGATACGTGTAACCAACAAGGCAAAAGAATGAGAAACATTGACATCGACGTTCGCTAATGAACAAGAAAACGGTCCAACCACAATCTGATGCATTAATGACCCCAGAGAAAAGCAGCACTGATGTGAATCTTGGATATCGACTTTCTGTGCTTAATACACCTAGACCCGCTGAGTTGTTTCATGGGTAGAATCCACCGACCTAAGAAGAAACACGTAATGGACAGTTTGACTGAATCATCAGAAGATTGATTCATCGACTTTATTAGTCAGGCCAATCTATGCTGTGAAAATCTCAGCATTATTAGGACTAAACGTGCTATACAGAGACCTGATTCCAAGGGTGAACTATTATCTACAACAGCAGACACGGCCTTCGATTTCAACTATTTACAGACACCGAGTTGATATGAATAATGTTCAACATGAAACCCCGAGGCCATTAATCAAGAAGATCAGGGAACCAAAAGGGTAACAACACAGAGACACTGATGCTAAGACCTCTTAATTACATCAAGAGTTGTTTTCCGGCAGTGGAGACCGAGCAGCACGTCGAAACCAGGTATTGAAGGCTGTGACCAGGTGGGGGCAATCCTCGACACTCCGGGTCGAGAAGCTGAGGCACTGTTGGAGCAGGCCCTGAGCGTCGGAGAGCGGAAGAGTGGATATGATACTGAGGAAGGTGTCCTCGAGCTCCGTGTAGAGGGATTTGTGGCTGGAAAGCATAGGAGAGACATTGTCCTTGCACACGATCAGGACGGGGAGCCAGTCCTTCACCAGCCTCGTCCTCACCTGCAAGGTTTGGCAACAAGAAAGGCAGACATTAATGAGGATGCAAGCCATGAGAAAAACTCACAAACCATTCATTTGAATTGCCAGGTGCAAGCTCAAAGTGCAGCCTACAGTTTAATGCCTCAAATCACAGGGGCAGACTAAAATTAGCCCACGCAGGCACCTATATGTCAACCTGCCCTAATTGGCGGGTACTAGGTTGACATTCAAAAGAGGCATCAATACTGCAGCAAAAGAGAATTTAAAGTTCGAGTAATATCACCCAAGATATATCACCAGCTTTGATACAGTAATATCTCATATTTTACATGGCTCTGGCAAAGAAAGAAGGAGAACAAGAAACAAGAGTTTCTTTGACCTTCAATTTGCAACCTCCTCACTCAAAGCATGACCCAAATGGAAGAAGATTCTAGTCCCGAACAAGAAACTCTGGATCTACGCTAAGCAGCAGGACATATCAAGAATAAGAAAGTCTGTCGGTAACAAATGAGGAATTTGCCAGTTCAAAACTAGAGGACAGCTAGAACAGGAATGAAAACCAAGAGAGCGAAAAATCCAAGTCAATTAGAAACTACTAACAGAATAAGCACTTCGCTTCATCATGAAGAATCATACACATAGCCAGATAATGACATTGTCTTGAAACCCACATTTCAGGTAATGACTTCCAATGGCAGAGAAAAGATTAGGTGGAGGCATTTTTCCATGGGTGGAGAAACTACTCAGCAGTTTAACTTTACAAAGCAGCCTCTTGTCAATAACCCTAACTACCCTTTAAATGACTATGACTTTCAAAGTATGGATTACTCGAGGAAATACTTTGTTTTGCAAGGAGAAATTTCAGTACAAGTGCTATCCTGGGTGGCTTTGGCTCCAAATGGAGGAACACTCAACGTTTGGCTTGCACAATTGTCCGATACTTACATAGTAAAAGATAAGTTACGGAGTAAAAATATAGGGAGATTCACAGACATCCTAAACGAACAAAAGCAGGCAAGAAACAAGATGTAGAATTCGGAAATGCTCCCTGGCACAATTTTTTTCTCAATACTTTACTATAAATTCAGAATCTAAAGGCCACCCATGTTAGGTAAGCATATGAAACCAATTTATAGCCTTATTTTTATCAGAAAGCAATTTAAAGTAGTTCATAAGTATTTCTAGAAGAGCTCATGCAACCATCTTAAAATGTAGCAGGTGGGCTATGCCTGACACTATGTTATAGCATCTAATCTATAGATAAAAAATAGACCTCTGCTTCTTGACTTATTGTCTTAATCTCGTACGGGGAAATGCCATAAGCACAAACCTTATTAAACACTGAGAGCCTAAAAAGACATACTTTGATATTTCAACCGTCGTTATAAGATATAAACATTCGAGGTGTCAAATCCTAGTTGAAGACAGACAGACAGTCCCAAGATTGTCTCGGCTTCAGCTCGTAGTAATTTAGTTAATCTATAAAGGCTCATGTCACTGCAGAACCACAACATTTCAAGAACCGTACCAGAGTAGAAGCCAAGATGGTGCCAGAAGCCACCGCATTGGCGAGCCTTGATGTGCAGCGGAGCACAAGGGCGGGAAACCCAGGCACGATATTCCTCCAGGCATCATCTCTGAAAGCCCTCTGCAAGTCGGCTGTGAACGAAGCCTGGTCGCTCCACTCCTTCACGGCCGTGTCGGCCACCCTGAGCTCGATCATCCTCTCTACTAACCAGAGGAGGTGCCGCGCATTGGTCATGGCAGTGTGGAGGTTCAATCGTTGGATGGCCTCGGTCTCGTTATGGTCCCCGCGGAAGTCAGGACTGGAGTACTCCTCCAGAGACTCCTTCACAATCTTGAGGCTCGTCTCGAAGGCCCGCTCGAGAACCCGGCGGGCGGCCTCCCGATCGGACAGGTCCCGGAGGATCTTAGCCACGAATGCCTTGGCAAAGGCCATGTTGGAGTGGTTGTGGATCGCGGTGAGGATCAGGCCGTGGAGCATCTCCTCGCAGGAGTTGCCGGAGGAGGGAGAAACCCTAGCGAGGAGGTCCCGGGATTCATCGGCGCCCAAGAGGGGGACGAGGCTGATGACCCTGGCCTCTTCCTCCTCGGTCCAGGGGACGGCCTCGAGGAACCTGACGCAGGAGCGGATGAGGTCCTCGAAGAGGAGCTCCAGCGCGACGGGGAGGAGGTCGAGCGCGGAGGAGGCGGAGCCAATGGAAGCGGAGAGGTCGTCACCGGCGTCGGCGGCGTAGAGGAGGCGGAGGACGGCGACGTAGGCATCGACCGGGTGGGAGGTGAGGTGCTGGCGGTGGAAGGCGGTGCTGCTGCCGGGGGGGGAGGAGGAGTTAGGAGGGGGGAGCCAGCGGTCGGAGAGGAGGGCGTCGAAGAACTTGGAGCGGCGGCGGATGACGGGGGAGTGGAGGTGGATCTGGAGCTGGGAGGAGGAGTCGGAGGGGGGGACGAGGCTGAGGAGGAAGTCGGAGGAGGAGGGGTCGTTGAAGAAGGGGGGAGAGAGGGAGGAGGAGGAAGGGATGCGGGCGATGCGGCTCCTCTTCTTGGGGTTGCCCAGCTGCATCATTTGGGTGAAGCTTCACTGTGATGATCTCTCTGGAAGATCCGCCAGATGAAGATGACGATGATGATTATGAATATTTGACGATAGTTCTGGTTCTATCCCGACAACGTCCATTTTTTTTTTTTTTTGATATTTTATATATTGTTTACCGATCGAGTTATTTTGGGAATCATGCCAATGGTCCGTCTCAAATCACTGTTGCATCGGTCGCCACTCGCCAATGTCCGTCTATTAGTCCGTACCCGAGGCTTAGGCTGATCCCGATCCCGATCCCGCCCCCTCGAAGACTCACCGACCAGAATTCGGGATCCCTCAAAGGTCTAGATGAACTCTGACGGGAGTTGCGTTGCGCCAAAGTACTTCGTAGCCTCGTGAACCCTCTGTGGACGTCGGATGGATGGATGGCAGTTTGGACTCTTACCTACACCACTTGCCCCTTTTGGTAAGGGTGTAAATTGCTTGATCGGTTCGGGTGTTGTCATTTTGGGTCGGCTCGAGGAAAATGCCAGGCCAAAACCGCCGGTATAGGCTTTAATAGATCTGCAGGTTATCCATTTTATTTTTTTTGGTTACAAATGGGTCTAAACTCTAATACAATGAAAAATAAATCTTAAATAATTAATAAATGGGATGAATAATTCTACTAGATATCAAATTTGTACCTATAGGTGAACATGCGAGAGTTATGAAAGTTTTTAAAACTAAAAAGCAAATTATATAAATTTTCCTTCCGCAAATATTAAAAAAAAGAGAAAAATATATTTTTGATCTTATAAATTTAACATATAATTAATTTTGATTTTATAATATTTAAAATTACCAAATCAATTCTATACGTTTACTTCCTAAAACAATTTCGATCCTATAAATTTTGAAAAATACATTTTTAGTTTTATAAGTTAGTTTTCAATTAAAATGCAATCCTATAAATTTTTAAAAAGAAAGATATTTTTGGTCATATAAGTCACAAAATGGACAAAAATTGTTTTACGAAGCAAACGTATAAAGCTAATACAACACTTTTAAAACTTAGAAAATTAAAATTGACTGAAAACTAAATTTATAAGACTAAAAATTCTTTTTCCCATTAATAAAGAAATGCTAAATGTAACCAAACCTCCTCCAAAATCGATAAATTTTCTTTGCTGTTGATCGCTCGTCCAATTCATTTCAAAGCTTGATATTCACTGTTGTTGTTAGTCCAGCTCCTGCCAATGTGGTTCTTACTGGTATTCGGCTTACTTTACTCACAAGCAACGATTAGTTCGGGACGATGTAGATCGAGTTACAGGCTTCTTCATAGTGAATGGTCGCAAGGTTTTTGAATAGAGAAATTTCCACTACACCTATATGTCGCATTTTTAACACCAAACAAGAGAGCTGCTAATCTCCATTATAGAACAATGCACTGAAGTAGGAGTTTGCATGGATTCGAGGATGTATGACGAGCCAACTTCCTATGATTGGATAATTTGGATTCATCTCCTGTCATGAGAAGGCACTTCTTGATCACGAGTTGATGATAACACGAGGGAAGAATAGTTGCTTCAACAATCCTTTTCCTTCTTCTTTTTTTAAAATATTACTCAAACAATCCATATTTTTCTTTCAATTTGATTTCATGTCATTTGGATCCCCATCAAGTTTTCGGGTCAAACGGTTTGCTGATCCGAAAATCAATATGCAGCATTTAACCCACCCCAAATTTGCTTTCAGGTTTTTGGTTTCAGGTCGAGTTGGGTCGATCCTCCTAGGGTAGGCGATGCAGGCCAAGTGCTACCCACATCCTTGACTTGTAAGACAAGTCTTAGACTATGTTTGGTCGGCGAATCACTGATAAGAATAAGAGTAGCAGTGAGATGAATTAAGATTTTAAATCCCATGGATATTTAATGGCCTAATCTAGTATTTGGGATTAAATATTCAATGAGTATTACTCATTCATTCTGGATGAGTAACAACTAATCAAAATCCATGTAAGCAAGAGTCTATGGAATCACTATAGGCCATGTTTACCACATAGATACATATTTATTGGATGTTACACAGCCACTTGACAGAATAATACTTACCGAATATTTATTTAGTGCTTAGGGTATGTCAAGACCCGAAATTGGAACATTAGAGTTAAAGGACCAAGGTATAACTAATTAATTTTTAAAATTCCAAAATAAAAATGATTTCATAAATAAAAGCTAAAACAGTCTAACAATACAGTGGGTCGATGGTTGTCCTACACTGGCAACCAATATCCTGGTAAGATTTTAGAGGGGATGGAGGCTTGGCGATGGTGGAGGCTCGGAGGCTACCATAAATGATAATCCAAGTCACTGGTAATCTCACCGAGACAGTGGTTGGCGGCATGGCCTCACTACCATCGCTTTTCTGTTCTTCTTAGATTTCATAAATTTGAAACAAAACCATGGGTAATAATGACATTACGCAAAAATATTATTGCAATCCACAACCCATTTCCTAACTAGGATTAGCCTTAATAAGTATATCCAGTCTTATCCCAATCTTAATCCCCATCCTACTATCTATTTTATCTCATATCCCAGCGATCAAACATGGCCATATTGTCCAAGCGCAAAAATACATATCACTTTGGGTAAGATTTCTTTATTCCAAATATAGGATGTTAAGTGCTTGTCCTACATCTATAAATAATACATAAAAGTCATAGCGCATGATGTGAGAGCTTCTTTTAGGAACCCTTAGCTCTTTATGAAACGTTGTTACGTGCTTGAATAAATTCATTTGATAATCCTCAACTTCATGATTAATTGACTTTTCAATTTTAGTTCAACGAATTTTATTATATTTTATTGTGTCCATATTCAACGTATTTTGATTATTCGTCCATATTATTTATATGTATAATTATTGTTTTGGAAATTAAAAGATTTCTCGTTATTTTGAAAGAATTCTTTAATTTGAGTGATATTTTTCAAGTTCGATGTACTGACTACTCTATAAATACGAAGCAAAAATTCATCATCTAGCATCGTTTTTTTATTTATGATAATTTTTCAACACTCTAAATCTCCCATTTCTCATTGCACCAATGCATATTATGATATATATTTTTCTATAACGAGAATTATTTGGAATGTTCTTGCAAAGCATCGTAATACACAATGAATTCCCTATAAAAGCATGAGATAAGTCCTCTAACCACACGGGCTAATCCTTGTGTCCATATTACGGAATCATTGACTCTCTGCACATATGATATCGCATATAATCATATGGCTATATTGCATATTAATTAATAATATTTAGTTCTTTTTACATTTTATTGATTATATCTATTTGATAAACACGATATTTTTAACAAATAATTTCTTTATATCTATATCTACTTATACGTCATTATATATGTTAATTATTAAATTTTTATTAGAAACGCTTTGATATCCGAAAATTCAATGAATGTCTTTCTTAATCTAAAAAATTTCAACAAATAAAAAACCATCGTTAATTCCAAACTCTCTAACACGGTCAGGCCAAAAATTCTCTCCGTCTGACACGCGTGTCACCGGCCCGCCCTCGAATAATCTCCTTATTCCTACTCGCACGCCACAAAAATCTCTCCCTCTTCTTTATCTTTTCTTTTACTTTCGGCGGAAAAAAAAAAAGGTGAGAGAGAGAGCAAAGGCCGAGGAGCATTTCTCATTCTCTCTCCCTGTCTGTCTCTCCGAGAAGGACACAAATCATCAATCCGCCACCACACCCATCACTCTCACTCCTCCCCCCCCCCTCCATTCCCTGGAGATCCTCCGGAAGCTCAGCTCAGCTCAGCTCCGCTCCTTCAAGATCCCGACAGCTCGATAAGGCGAGAGACCCCACGGTCTCCACCGCCCAATGGAGGAGAAGCTGATTCAAAGGCTAGAGGCGGCGGTCGCCCGCCTCGAGGCCGTTTCCGCCACCAGGGGCCTGCCCTCCGATGACCTGGATGCCGGGTCCTCGGATCCCTCCATCCTGGCGTTCGACGATCTGATTGCTCAGTGCGTGGGAAAGGTTTCCAGCGCCGCGGAGAACATCGGCGGCCAGGTCCTGGACGCGACGAAGATCCTCCGCGAGGCTTTCTCCGCTCAGCGGGAGCTCCTCATCAAAATCAAGCAGACGCAGGTGATTTGGGGCTTGGCTTTCTTCTGTATATTTGTCTTTTGTGTCTTCCTTATATGGAAAACATTCCGTTTGTCGTACATTGTTTCAGACCCAAGTTGATGGAACCGTACAACTGTCTGTCTTCCCATGGATTTCGATTTTGATCAATATGTCTGTTCTTGAATGTTCTATAGATTTGGTCTTCGTTCTTTCTATTAGCATATGATTGTTATGGTGTGTGATGATCCAAAAATGGAGGTGTTAATCAATGGACCGGCTGACCTTTGCTGAGGAATGCTTCAGTTTGATTGTATTGTGTGGTTGACCTGTGAGGTGATTGGGAGCTCAGCTTATGGCTTCTCTGTTTTAAATTCGTTAGCAGGTTCTTCTTCTGTTTGCCTGTTGAGCTTAAGTTTGCATCGAGCTTTATGAATTCTGCATCATATGCTCGTGGTGGGCTTCTTTGATCTTGTAAGCTGTACTGACATGGTGTTATTAAGAAGTAAGATCGTTTTTTAGCACTTAATACTGTACTGGGGTGTGTTTGGGATGATTAGGAAGCTTATATTCATTCTATTATTAATAAGTAACATCAAAAGTCGCAAGTTTTCAAGCTGCTATTATCGCCGAATCAATTCACTAATGATTTTGGTTGTGTTTTTCTTCTGCAGAAACCTGACCTTGAGGGATTGGGTCAGTTTCTTATGCCACTGAATGAAGTGATAATGCAAGCAAGTGCATTGACAGAGGGCAGGCGATCCGACTTTTTTAACCACTTGAAAGCTGTGGCAGACAGTCTCACAGCCTTGGCATGGATTGCATACACTGGCAAGGATTGTGGTAGGTGATGTGCGTCTTTGCGTTCAACAGCCTGATGAGATCACTTGTAATGATGCCTGAAATTTGTCGTTGCCTTTTTTCCTTCCGAAGGTATGAGCATGCCTATCGCCCATGTCGAAGAAAGTTGGCAGATGGCCGAATTTTACAACAACAAGGTATTTTGCTGCCCATATCTGCAGTTTTTTGAAGGAAATAAGATGGGAACAAGGTACAGGAATAGAATAATTAGTCTTTCAAGTATTTTGGAATTTGTCGTCTTACTTCCTCTTGGAGATTTCTCTGCTTTACCATCTTAGAATACAATCTTGTGTGATGCTGTGAATTACAGAAATGGAATAAGAAAATGGAAGTTCATAACAATATGTGCTGTGAAAGTGTGCATGTAGGTGACCTTATTCAGTTCTACCGTCGTGCACCATGTAGTAAAGAACATCTCGTGAGCATTGCTGGTGAATTAGCTTGGACCGAGTTTTCCATACCTTTTAATGTGATCCCTTGTCTGTGTAGATTTTAACCATTACAAGAGCATGAAGTTTAAATATATGCATACTCAAATTGTTATTTTACCTTGCAGGTATTGGTGGAATACAGAAACAAAGAGTCGAATCATGTTGAATGGGCCAAGGCTCTAAAGGAACTCTATTTACCTGGTTTGAGGGACTATGTGAAGAGCTTTTACCCTCTGGGTCCTGTATGGAGTGCTACCGGGAAACCAGCTACCTCTGCACCTGCAAAAGCTTTACCAAAAGCACCAGCGCCAGGTGCACCTGCCCCTCCACCTCCACCACCAGCTTCACTCTTCAGTTCTGAATCTTCTCCCTCTTCATCATCTCGTCCCAAGGAAGGGATGGCTGCTGTTTTCCAGGAAATTAACTCTGGGAAGCCTGTGACAACTGGTAATTTTCTGCCTCTTTGTATGTCTTTCTTCGTATGTATGGCTATGAGACGATTGTGGTTTAACATTCTTGCTACTTAGGTTTGAGGAAGGTGACAGATGATATGAAGACAAAGAATCGAACAGATAGAACTGGGGTTGTTGGTGTGAGTGAAAAGGGAGGTCGAACTAGTTCACCAGCTTTTTCAAAGGCTGGGCCCCCCAAATTAGAGCTGCAGACAGGTCGCAAGTAAGTAGCCCTTTAGTTCATGGTAGCTCCGGCGATTGGGTGACTAGTAAATTTATTGAATTTCTTATTAGGTGGGTTGTTGAAAATCACATTGGAAGAAAGGATTTGGTTATTGATGATTGTGATGCAAAGCAGTCGGTCTACATATTTGGATGCAAGGATTCAGTCCTGCAGATTAAGGGTATATATAAACTCTTCCAGTCTCTGTCTTCTGGGAAAATAGTGCTTCCTCTTTATAAAATACCATCTGATCCACTGATAATATCATGTGCTGCTTGTAGGAAAAGTTAACAACATAACAGTTGACAAATGCACCAAGACAGGGGTTGTCTTTGCGGTCAGTATGAGTCCAGAAATTTGTTTCTCTTCTAATGTAAAGTAACTGATGACAAGTGCTGTAGGCTCCATCTCTTATGCCTTTGATATTTGAAACACAGGAGGTTGTTGCTGCTTTTGAGATCGTGAACTGCAATCGTGTCGAGGTGCAATGCCAGGTAGAAATCTACAAATGAATTTGGCCACCTAAACAGCTATCAGATATCTTCAGTTCTTATATCTCATTTGCACCAGATGGTACATTGAACTTCCCGAATAGTTTAGAGGCGTTAAGGATTATGTGTTGATTGAGTACCATCTTCTGGCAATTGCAGGGTTCAGCTCCTACAATATCAGTGGATAACACATCTGGCTGTCAACTGTATTTGAGCAAAGATTCACTGGATTCATCAATAACGACAGCCAAATCAAGTGAGATCAATGTTTTGGTACCCGGTGCTGAACCTGATGGTGACTTGGTATGTTGCTTATTCTATAACTTTGTGGTCAAGTTTGCAAATCTATAAGACTTTTTCCAGCTTCTTGGAGAGTTCTTGAACTTTACGTCAAGCCTGCTACTTTTACTAACAGCTGCGTCAATTTGGGAAGTTTTTCTAATGTTTGAATATACATGTGGATACTATCGGCCATCTGAAACATACAACAGAATCTCTGATTGCGTAAAAATTCCTACGCATTGCAGGTAGAGCATGCTTTGCCACAGCAGTATGTCCACACATTTAAAGATGGACACTTCACGACGTCTCCAGTTTCCCACTCCGGTGGTTAAATGAAGCTGCTGTCGATTACTTTCACGTGCTGTCCTAGAATATCGACCGATTCCATTGGTTCTGGAGTATGATGGTGGATCCTGTTTCTTTATTTTTTGGGCATAATTTATTTTCAGATGAAATTTTGTGGCTGCTTCATGATGTTACGCCACTTCCAGTTTCGAAGTATGTCTTCATTTGTTTGTAGAGCTTATCCTACCTTGGCTTGAGTCTTCTGAACTGTATCGGTTGTTTCATATTTACAACAATGTTGTGCCGACACTATATTGTAATCTTTCATTTTGTTGATCGAACGATTGAATGAGATGAGGGTTTTATTAAATCTATGCAAGTTTTCCAAGTTGCATTTGATCAGATGGATCAAGAGTACCATAGCAAGTTTAACAATCTACTGATAATTTGCTTACAGTCCTTTTCCATTTCTTCTTACCAGATATTGCCTGTAATTCTTCATCAGTCATCACAGACGAGTAAAGTATGGCTTCGGCATGGACAATCTGATGAGCCTATTTTTTCCAGATACTGAAGTCGCAAGAATAATCAAGTGGAGCCATTGGATCATTCCAATCAGGTTCAAGGACTGCTCAACTTGTCGGATCCAGCTACATAAATCTTAAGAGTCGATCGAACATACTGCCGGTCGTAATCAAGCCATGGCAGTGATATTCGCTTGGAGATTCGTTTATAGTCAGGAATCCCTGTGGGCTTGTGTCCTCACGAGTAAATATTTTGATAGAAACCTCAATCCGACGAATCCTAGTTGTCACTTTGAGTCTTGGAGAGTCTTGTTTGCTTGGCAGGTAGCTGGACCATGGTCCGTGATGGGCGCTCCACTTCCTTCTGGTACGACGATTGGACTGGGAACTGACCCTTGAGATCGATCATCTCGGGTCCCCTCCCGGCTGAGGAAGAAAATCGTCCTGTCCACCACAGTCTATCCTCGAGTGGTTGGGATTTCTCGAACATCCCTTATCAGCTCCCTACTCTCATCATAGATACAATCTCTAGCCAAGCTATTCCTAGCACAACGTCTGGGGAGGATTATGTGGTCTGAAAATTCTCTCAAGATGGTGACTTCGACATGGCCCTGGCTTACGAAATTGCCCGTGGCCGCGATCCAATTCGAAATAGGACGGAGATTGGAGATGGATATGGCGTGCTAAGTGCCCTCCTAGAATCCAAACATTCCTATGGTTGTGTTCTCACAATCGTATTCCTTGTGTGGAAACCCTCGCGAAAAGGGGAATTGGTCTCAATCCTGTGTGCAGTCATTGTTCCGTGAATGTTGGATCAACTGGCCATATTCTTAGAGATTGCCCAGCCGCCCAATCTTTCTGGTCCTGTCTCGGCTATCCTCCAACCAAGGCCAGTACCTTCTCCCTCCCTTTGGTATCTTGGCTTCGTTCTAATTGCCAAGCAACCGAATCCCACTCCTTATCCATCCGATGGGCAATCATTTTTCCACATGCCTTATGAAGTCTTTGGTTTGATAGGAATCACGGAGTCGTTAGGAGTAAACCTCTCGATGGTAATCTCCCTTTGTTAAACTGTAGTAGGGCTGCGGAGTTCTTCGCAGCGGTAAAAAAGTTGTAGTGAGGTCATGGTCAAATGGGTTCCACCAGTCCAGGCCGGTTCAAGCTTAATACCGATGGCTTGGCGCTAGGTAATCCTGGTAAGGCAGGAGGCGGTGGCATCGTCCGAGACGAGAATGGACAGTGGCGGGCAGGCTTCACACGTAGAATTGGTATAGCACCCAGTATTGTGGCCAAGCTATGGGCATTAACGACATGGACTCTAGCTCGCTCTCAGTCTTGGTATCACCCACCTTGAGGTGGAATTAGATGCCAAGGTCGTATATGATCTTGTATGGGGTGATAGTTGTAGTAATTCATTACTACGTACTCTTGTGATTGATTGCAGGACCCTCAGCAGTACATTCCAGGGTATTCGTGCTGCGCAGATCTTCCGCGAGGGGAACTTCAGCGCCGATGCACTAGCTCGGAGGCGTGTCTATTTACGAGAGCATTTTGTTGTTTTCTTTGAGCGCTCGCCGGATATGTATTTCTTATCATATGGAGACTTTATCAGTATATGCCATCCTAGATTGGTCACCAATAGGGGAGAATCGAATTCATGATGTATGGTGAACCTTAGTTTGATAAATTAATATCATGCGAAATCTAATAAAAAATCATAGAGTCGAGGACGGCACAAACAAACCGACTCAAATCAATCACTTAAATGTACTGTTCGAGCAAAACTAACTTGAACTTAATTAGTTAGGTCGTGTTTGGTAACGGAGTAAAGTACGATTATGCTTAACTCCACGGGACGAAAACAAAAGTACTTGGAGAAATTTATTATTAAAAAATTGGTTGTAATTGTAGTTAAGAAAAATATGTAAGAGAATTAATTATTAAAATGAATAAGAGGATAAAAAAGTAATGATTATATTGTTGAATTGAGAAAAAAATGAATAGTTAAAAGAATTTAATATTAAAAAATTAATTATAACAATTGTTGAGAAAAAGTACGTGAGAAAATTTATTTTTAAATTGAAAAAAATGTAGAAATTTAATGATTGTATTATTGAATTAATGAAAAAATAAAGTGGAGTTAAACGAAGTAGAGTGTGATTTAGTAAACAAACAAAGCACAAGATAAATTTACTGTTCGAACAAAACTAACTCGAACTTAATTAGTTAGGTTGCGTTTGGTCACAGAGTAGAGTATGATTATACTTAACTTCACGGGATGAAGATACAAGTAATTGAAAAAATTTATCTTAAAAAAATTAGTTGTAATTATAGTTAAGAAAACATACGTGAGAGAATTTATTATTTAATTGTATAAGAACATAAAAAAATGACTATGTTGTTGAATTGAGGGAAAAATAATGAATAATTTGGAGAATTTTTTAATATTAAAATATTAATTGTAATAATAATTAAAAAAAGTACGTGAGAGAATTTATTATTTAATTGAAAAAACGATAAAAATATAATGATTGTGTTATTGATTTGATGGAAAAGTAAAGTGAAGTTAAATGGAATAGAGTGTGATTTTGTAAAGAAACAAAGTTTATAGCATGGATAAGTCCAAGTGCGGTGGACAAAGTCAAATTGGATTTTACTTCCCTCCATAATAAAACACCACGTTAATAACCTTTCTTTTTATTATTAACTAACTATATTTATTCCTATAGCTCATTTGGTAATTCACTGCCACTATTTACAAACGCGCGCACACACACAGATATATATATATATATATATATATATATGTGCATTTCTTCTTGGTTGAGACACTGGAAGTGCAAATCATTCTAAGCATTTCTTTGATCGATCAATCCATCCATTATGGCTTCCCTTCCACAGACCTCAGCCCCAATGTCTCTTCTCCTCCTCTTAGCTTTTGCCCTGCTTCTTCACTCCGCAAGTAAGCTTTGTAGCTCTTTTACTTAAAAGAAAGTCGGGTTTTCTTTTCGAGAAAATTTTATACAGTCTTATTTCCCAAAAATGTGTTGAGAAAAACATCAATTATATGTTGCTGTGATTAATTTGTGATTTTGGCAGTAATTTGGGTAATTAATACCCATTCATCATTAGTTGGAGTTTTATTCATGCCAAGTGGCGAGCTCCAATAATTTCTCTCCTGTTTTAATTCCCTTCTAATATTGTTGGTGGACACTTTCATGATTACCTATTAATCTGTCCGATATAATCGCGCATGATTACCTATTGTTGCACGGCACCGATTCAACAGTCACCAAGGCAGCTTCGGAACCAAATGGTAGTTGGTGCATCGCGAAGACTGGAGCTGAAGTCCCAAAGCTCCAGGCAGCCCTTGACTATGCCTGTGGTCATGGCGCGGACTGCGCCTCAATCCAACCAGGAGCCCCTTGCTTTGAGCCCAACACAATCGCTGCTCATGCATCGTATGCCATGAACTGGCTCTTCCAGCACTCTGAGAAGACACCTACTGATTGCGACTTTGGCGGCGCGGCCATGCAAACTTCCACCGATCCAAGTAAAACTTCTTTTACAAAGGCCCGCTTTTATTTGAAAACCTTTTCCGAATAATTAGCCATTTTTAAAATCTATCAATACTAAAAAAATACTCACTCTTGTAGAAATGTTTTAAGTGTAGTATATACTCTCTTTCTTTATATCTAAACTCATGAATCTTCTTTTAACTGAAGAGTATTATTTCACAAATTTCTCTTGTTTTCAGGTCATGATAGCTGCGTATATCCTGGTAAATAGCAATTGAGAGAGACTTAAAGAGAGAAAGAGAAGAAAAGCTTCAGTTTGATGTGATGTGGGAAAATAAGGGGAAGAAAAAATCCGAAAAGGAGGATTATCAGAGAGAATTACTGTGTTTAGTGCCGCTTAATAAATTGATCTTCATTTTAAACGCTTTTTTTTCCTTTATCTAATATATGGGTTTGAGAGATTAAGCTAGCCTTGTCTCATTTATCCATTAATCGTATTGCGAAGGGTTACGCATTGTAGAAGCAAGAATCCAATTTCGAATATACCGCATTTCGTTCTCGCAGCTCATCTCCTGACCCATCTGATTGATTCACTAACCTTATCTCTCTCTCTCGCTATATATATATATATATATATATATATATAAATCAGAAAGGGTCTTTTTCCTTCATTTCCATTTAACCTTCTCGTCTGCATAGATAATATATTTGCATATAAATAAATATGTAAGTCTGTGTATGTTGGTTGAGACTTTTGATATCATTCGAAACATCCATTCATCGATCGATCCACTAATGGCATCATTTCCACAGACATTAGCTTTCACTCTGTTTCATCAGTACTAATAAGTTCCTCCACTTTTCCCTGTCTTTTCCATTATTAGCCTTCTCTGGGACAAGATGATCAGTTGTTTTTTTTTTTTGGGTGAGATTAGAAGGTGTCAATAATCTCTTGATTAAAACAAACAGTCCTCATTCGAGCATCGGCTTGGTTCCTTGCCACAAGGTGCTTTTAGTTGATTTCGTATCCCGATACTCCCACACCGTGGTTTATATTCATCAATTTTTATTATCTTTCTGGTACTAAAGTGGAAATTTTTATTTCAAAAGTAATAACCTCAGAAGGGCGGCCAATCGAGCCATTGGATTGTTCCAACCAATAACGGACACCCCAAGTTCCACAGATTGCATCATCGGCCGAGCCAACTACACAAATCTTAGAATCGATGGTGGCATGATCAAACCGATCATTCTAACCTCTTCAATCTAATGTTCGAGTAGAACTAACTCGAACTTAATTAGTTAATTTTTGGCCACACATATGGAGGTCAAAGACAAACATGATTTTTGCTCCCTTCATAATAAAAAGATTTTTGTTCCCTTCATAATAAAAACCGCATTAACAACCTTATAGTAACTAACTACATTTAAACCTACAGCTTATTACTTGGTAACTCATTGCCATTCCAGAAGAGACTAGACACACCCATGGGGTCCACATGCACCTTTGGGTGGGCCCACATCAAGACCTTCTTGCCCGCTTTAGATATGCACGTATACTCCCTGGTTGAGACACTGCAAAGCATTCAAAGCAGTTCTTTCGTCAATCAATCCATCAATGGCTTCTCTTCCATAGACCTCAGTTCCTATTTGGGTCATGCGAATTTGGATACCCTATAGCTTTCAAGATATCCGGATCTTATCTATATAGGACCTGTTCCGTAATTTTGGAACTGTGCCCTACCACTATTAGTCATAGAACCGAACTCTATCCGGAACTTTGTATTATATCACAGGTTCTGAATACCCGTTTAAAATCTATACTATTCTTTTTCCTTTTCTTTTTCTTTTTCTTTTTTTTTCTCGGTCACCTACTAGTGCGGCAGTCTCGAGGAACTCTCGCGGGACGGTAACCACTGTTTGGGAGTTTCGAACCGGCACTACATTACATTGCCGAGGTAGGGAGGCTTCTTCTTAGGGAAGCTCTAAAGCATGTCAGTGGCCACTACTTGAGCAACAGAGCTTCACGATTTGGCTGGTTCATGGTAGTGTCAACAAAGAAGAGTAGCAGTAGCTCACGCCTCGGGTGGAGTGGAGAACAGGAGCTAAAGTGCCTCAAGCCTAGGGAGCAGCAGCCGTTGACGCCCGGAAAAATGATTGCGATGGCTAAACGATTCTAGAGGAATGGGCGTCAATGGGGAGCTCAGGGGAGAGATGGATGAAGTAGAGATACAGAGAGCTAATTCTAGGGTTTTCCATTATATTTTTTTCCTTTTTGTTTATGTGGGATTATTAATTTATATATATATATGCATGTTGTATATTTACGTGTATATATAGAAAGGCAGGTTGCAGATCCCGGTTCTGGTTCCAGTTGTGGGTACTATCTCTGCTGGAATCGGAATCGGATTTCACCGATTCCTAATTTTTATACTCGGATCCTATCATTTTTTCTTTTTTCTTTTTTTTTTCAATTACAAAGGAAGTCCATGTAGTATATTGAAATAGAAATATTAAATATCTAATAAAGGAGCACGAGTAGTCCCACTAAGTATTGAAACTGAGACTTCTTGATCACCAGGAGAGAGGTGCGTCACCGCACTATGTCCTCTCTTGATGGACCCTATCCAATTTTCAATCAGAACTAGACCCTACCATAACGGGTAGGTTTTAATCGTTTCCAGGTATATTCGGCATCCGTACACACCTCTAGTTCTTATGGCAATGCTCCTCTTGGGTTTTGCCCTGCTTTTTCACTCTGCAAGTAAGCTCAGACGTACTTTCACTTCCCTGCATTTTCCATGGCATCAACATCAAAAGAAAGTCAAGTTTTCCTTTTCGAGAAAATTTTAAATGATCTTACTCCACAAAAACCTTTTGAGAAAACGGTAATAATGTTACTGTGGTTAATGGTGATTACGACAGTAATTTGGGTAATTAATACACATTCATCTATTTATTCTCCTGTTCTCATTCCCTTTTCGTTTTGTTGGCGTAATGTTTTGAACTTAGCTTGGTAATTACGTAAATGATCATATTTCCATTCAATCCTACCAACCCGCAGTCCTTGGGGATTTCACTTTTTCCATTTAGCCCGGAGGTATCAATAGGGCCAGAATTAGGACCAAGAATAGGGGTGTCATTTATTTAGTTATTTTAAAAAGGATTAATAACAAAAAAAATACAAAATTTTCACATTTTAACAATTCAAGCACGAATTTTTTTTTCTTAACCTAAATATGTTCATACTTTCGATTTGATATCAATTTTAGCAGGGTCCATTTTTCCGTAAATTTGGACGGAATTGAGGTCATAGAGAGCGCCGACGACCCCAATCGGGGGGTAGGGTGCTAGTGACCCCAATCATGTAAGGGGGTGTTAGCGGTCAGAATCAAGGCCATTCCCCGGAATCGGGAGAACTCTCAAATTAGGAATTCTCCCAATTCCTTTGGTGGAGTCTCGACCCCGGCTATCACTCCCCCAATTGGGGTCACCAACACCCTCCCCCTTATTGCATTCGCAGGCGCCCTCCCCTCAATTGGGGTCGTCGGCGCCCTCTATGGTCCCGATTCTGTCCAAATTAACGAAAAATTTAATGCCATGCTAGAATTGTTATCAAATCAAAAGTTTGTGCATTTTTAGTTAAAGACAAAAGTTCGCGCTAGAATTATTAAAATGCAATTTTTTTTTATTAACCCTTTGTTAACCCGTAGTAGGGCTGCAGAGTCCTTCGCAGCGGTAAAAAAGTTGCAGTGAGTTCATGGTCAAATGGGTTCCCCTAGTCCAGGCCGGTTCAAGCTTAATACCGATGGCTTGGCGCTAGGTAATCCTGGTAAGGCAGGAGGCGGTGGCATCGTCCGAGACGAGAATGGACAGTGGCGGGCAGGCTTCACACGTAGAATCGGTATAGCACCCAGTATTGTGGCCAAGCTATGGGCATTAACGACATGGACTCTAGCTCGCTCTCAGTCTTGGTATCACCCACCTTGAGGTGGAATTAGATGCCAAGGTCGTATATGATCTTGTTGGGGTGATAGTTGTAGTAATTCATTACTACGTACTCTTGTGATTGATTGCAGGACCCTCAGCAGTACATTCCAGGGTATTCGTGCTGCGCAGATCTTCCGCGAAGGGAACTTCAGCGCCGATGCACTAGCTCGGAGGCTTGTCTATTTAAGAGAGCATTTTGTTGTTTTCTTTGAGCGCTCACCGGATATGTATTTCTTATCATATGGAGACTTTATCAGTATATGCCATCCTAGATTGGTCACCAGTAGGGGAGAATCGAATTCATGATGTATGGTGAACCTTAGTTTGATAAATTAATATCACGCGAAATCTAATAAAAAATCATAGAGTCGAGGACGGCACAAACAAACCGACTCTAATCAATCACTTAAATGTACTGTTCGAGCAAAACTAACTTGAACTTAATTAGTTAGGTCGTGTTTGGTAACGGAGTAAAGTATGATTATTCTTAACTCCACGGGACGAAAACAAAAGTACTTGGAGAAATTTATTATTAAAAAATTGGTTGTAATTGTAGTTAAGAAAAAATATGTAAGAGAATTAATTATTAAAATGAATAAGAGGATAAAAAAGTAATGATTATATTGTTGAATTGAGAAAAAAATGAATAGTCAGAAGAATTTAATATTAAAAAATTAATTATAATAATTGTTGAGAAAAAGTACGCGAGAAAATTTATTTTTAAATTGAAAAAAATGTAGAAATTTAATGATTGTATTATTGAATTATTGAAAAAATAAAGTGGAGTTAAACGAAGTAGAGTGTGATTTAGTAAACAAACAAAGCATAAAATAAATTTACTGCTCGAGCAAAACTAACTCGAACTTAATTAGTTACGTGGCGTTTGGTAATAGAGTAGAGTATGATTATACTTAATTTCACGGGATGAAGATACAAGTAATTGAAAAAATTTATCTTTAAAAATTAATTGTAATTATAGTTAAGAAAACATACGTGAGAGAATTTATTATTTAATTGTATAAGAACATAAAACAGAAATGACAATGTTGTTGAATTGAGGGAAAAATAATGAATAATTTGGAGAATTTTTTAATATTAAAAAATTAATTGTAATAATAATTAAAAAAAAGTATGTGAGAGAATCTATTATTAAATTGAAAAAAACAATAAAAATATAATGATTGTGTTATTGATTTGATGGAAAAGTAAAGTGAAGTTAAATGGAATAGAGTGTGATTTTGTAAAGAAACAAAGTTTATAGCATGGATAAGGCCAAGTGCGGTGGACAAAGTCAAATTGGATTTTACTTCCCATCATAATAAAACACCACGTTAATAACCTTTCTTTTTATTATTAACTAACTATATTTATTCCTATAGCTCATTTGGTAATTCACTGCCACTATTTACAAACGCGCGCGCGCGCGCACACACACATATATATATATATGTGCATTTCTTCTTGGTTGAGACACTGGAAGTGCAAATCATTCTAAGCATTTCTTTGATCGATCAATCCATCCATTATGGCTTCCCTTCCACAGACCTCAGCCCCAATGTCTCTTCTCCTCCTCTTAGCTTTTGCCCTGCTTCTTCACTCCGCAAGTAAGCTTTGTAGCTCTTTTACTTAAAAGAAAGTCGGGTTTTCTTTTCGAGAAAATTTTATACAGTCTTATTTCCCAAAAATGTGTTGAGAAAAACATCAATTATATGTTGCTGTGATTAATTTGTGATTTTGGCAGTAATTTGGGTAATTAATACCCATTCATCATTAGTTGAAGTTTTATTCATGCCAAGTGGCGAGCTCCAATAATTTCTCTCCTGTTTTAATTCCCTTCTAATATTGTTGGTGGACACTTTCATGATTACCTATTAATCTGTCCGATATAATCGCGCATGATTACCTATTGTTGCACGGCACCGATTCAACAGTCACCAAGGCAGCTTCGGAACCAAATGGTAGTTGGTGCATCGCGAAGACTGGAGCTGAAGTCCCAAAGCTCCAGGCAGCCCTTGACTATGCCTGTGGTCATGGCGCGGACTGCGCCTCAATCCAACCAGGAGCCCCTTGCTTTGAGCCCAACACAGTCGCTGCTCATGCATCGTATGCCATGAACTCCCTCTTCCAGCACTCTGAGAAGAAACCTACTGATTGCGACTTTGGCGGCGCGGCCATGCAAACTTCCACCGATCCAAGTAAAACTTCTTTTACAAAGGCCCGCTTTTATTTGAAAACCTTTTCCGAATAATTAGCCATTTTTAAAATCTATCAATACTAAAAAAATACTCACTCTTGTAGAAATGTTTTAAGTGTAGTATATACTCTCTTTCTTTATATCTAGACTCATGAATCTTCTTTTAACTGAAGAGTATTATTTCACAAATTCCTCTTGTTTTCAGGTCATGATAGCTGCGTATATCCTGGTAAATAGCAATTGAGAGAGACTTAAAGAGAGAAAGAGAAGAAAAGCTTCAGTTTGATGTGATGTGGGAAAATAAGGGGAAGAAAAAATCAGAAAAGGAGGATTATCAGAGAAATTACTGTGTTTAGTGCCGCTTAATAAATTGATCTTCATTTTAAACGCTTTTTTTTCCTTTATCTAATATATGGGTTTGAGAGATTAAGCTAGCCTTGTCTCATTTATCCATTAATCGTATTGCGAAGGGTTACGCATTGTAGAAGCAAGAATCCAATTTCGAATATACCGCATTTCGTTCTCGCAGCTCATCTCCTGACCCATCTGATTGATTCACTAACCTTATCTCTCTCTCTCGCGATATATATATATATATATATATATATAAAATCAGAAAGGGTCTTTTTCCTTCATTTCCATTTAACCTTCTCGTCTGCATAGATAATATATTTGTATATAAATAAATATGTAAGTCTGTGTATGTTGGTTGAGACTTTTGATATCATTCGAAACATCCATTCATCGATCGATCCACTAATGGCATCATTTCCACAGACATTAGCTTTCACTCCGTTTCATCAGTACTAATAAGTTCCTCCACTTTTCCCTGTCATTTCCATTATTAGCCTTCTCTGGGACAAGATGATCAGTTGTTTTTTTTTTTGGGTGAGATTAGAAGGTGTCAATAATCTCTTGATTAAAACAAACAGTCCTCATTCGAGCATCGGCTTGGTTCCTTGCCACAAGGTGCTTTTAGTTGATTTCGTATCCCGATACTCCCACACCGTGGTTTCATTAATTCTCATTTTGTTTTTGTCAGTTGTGGCTAGATTTTGGTGATTGGAGAACGATAGTTTAAAATTTTCCTATTTTCTAGAGAATTAGAGAACTTATTTTTCTGTTCAAATCCTAATTTGGAGTTTTGTAAATGACTTAATTAAAAGGACTTCGTGACAATAGAGAGACAGCGCACAATTGCGAAGCATTTATTTTGCAATCACAAAGTCGATGGAATACAGAGATGGTAATGAAGAATACAAACTCAAACCAAGATCACAAAGGATATTTTACACTCCCTTCCATCCGCCAGGGTCGTGCACTACTATAGACTGATTTGAAGTCGCCTGTATCAACAATGGAGGATGCAACCACATTGAGATGCTCTAGCTAAATAGCCGTAGGATGATGGCAATGAGCTCACGATCGTGCTGTTGAGGACGATTTCTACCATCATAGACTGTTGAACCAGAATCGTTGAGGATAAACTCCTACTGCTACAAGCTCGAAATCAAAATTAGACTACTCTTACTAATAAATTAGTCTACTGCTAATTGAAAGCTATGTTGAAATTTTTGTTGAACGAAAGGTCCTTTCTCCGTTGGGATCTTCAGCTATTTATAAATTTTCCTTGCTCTCCAGCAATTGTGATCTTTGTCTCTGAAAGTCGAGATCATGTGTTGAGCAGTTACAACATTCCCTCTTTTACATATAGAATTTTGGATCCTATTTGCTATGTGTTTTTAAATAATCTTCGCATTCTGGGCACTCTTGCTCGCTTCAAAACTTCTGGCGAACGCCTCAGGCTTTCATCGCTTTGTCTTGCGTCTTAGTGACACTTTCTTGCTCCAAAACGGTATTGCCTTGCTCTGGTTTCGATAATTTTGTATTTTTTGGATGAGAGAAAAAAGTTCGTGTTAAAACTATTAAAATGTGAAAATTTTGGAATTTTTTGGTTATTGAACAAAAAATGTTTCAAATAAAAAAATTATTTAACGAGGCATTTACACGTGACATGTCAGCAGTAGCGCACACAAAAACAAGGATGGTGGGTGTCCTATTTTAAAATGAGGTAATATAATTATTCAATTTCAAAGTTATTGGGGATGTAACTTTAATATATTCATCAGTTTTTATTATCTTTCTGGTACTAAAGTGGAAATTTTTATTTCAAAAGTAATAACCTCAGAAGGGCGGCCAATCGAGCCATTGAATTGTTCCAACCAATAACGGACACCCCAAGTTTCATAGATTGCATAATCGACCGAGCCAACTACACAAATCTTAGAATCGATGGTGGCATGATCAAACCGATCATTCTAACTTCTTCAATCTAATGTTTGAGTAGAACTAACTCGAACTTAATTAGTTAATTTTTGGCCACACATATGGAGGTCAAAGACAAACATGATTTTTGTTCCCTTCATAATAAAAAGATTTTTGTTCCCTTCATAATAAAAACCGCATTAACAACTTTATAGTAACTAACTACATTTAAACCTACAGCTCATTACTTGGTAACTCATTGCCATTACAGAAGAGACTAGACACACCCATGGGGTCCACATGCACCTTTGGGTGGGCCCACATCAAGACCTTCTTGCCCGCTATAGATATGCACGTATACTCCCTCGTTGAGACACTAGAAAGCATTCAAAGCAGTTCTTTCGTCAATCAATCCATCAATGGCTTCTCTTCCACAGACCTCAGATCCTATTTGGGCCGTGCGAATTTGGATACCCTATAGTTTTCAAGATATCCGGATCCTATCTATATAGGACCTGTTCCGTAATTTTGGAACTATGCCCTACCACTATTAGTCATAGAACCGAACTCTATCCAAAACTTTGTATTATATCACAGGTTCTGAATACCCGTTTAAAATCTATACTATTCTTTTTCCTTTTCTTTTTCTTTTTCTTTTTTTTCTCGATCACCCACCAGTGCGGCAGTCTCGAGGAACTCTCGCGGGACGGTAACCACTGTTTGGGAGTTTCGAACCGGCACTACATTACATTGCCGAGGTAGGGAGGTTCTTCTTAGAGAAGCTCTAAAGCATGTCAGTGGCCACTACTTGAGCAACAGAGCTTCACGATTTGGCTGGTTCATGGTAGTGTCAACAAAGAAGAGTAGCAGTAGCTCACGCCTCGAGCCTACGGAGCAGCAGCCGTTGTCGCCCTGAAAAATGATTGCGATGGCTAAACGATTCTAGAGGAATGGGCGTCAATGGGGAGCTCAGGGGAGAGATGGATGAAGTAGAGATAAAAGAGAGCTAATTCCAGGGTTTTCCATTTTATTTTTTTCCCTTTTGTTTATGTGGGATTATTAATTTATATATATATATGTATATGCATGTTGTATATTTACGTGTATATATAGAAAGGCAGGTTGCAGATCCTGGTTCTGGTTCCAGTTGTGGGTACTCTCTCTGCTGGAATCGGAATCGGATTTCACCGATTCCTAATTTTTATACTCGGATCCTATCATTTTTTCTTTTTTCTTTTTTTTTTCAATTACAAAGGAAGTCCATGTAGTATATTGAAATAGAAATATTAAATATCTAATAAAGGAGCACGAGTAGTCCCACTAAGTATTGAAACTGAGACTTCTTGATCACCAGGAGAGAGGTGCGTCACCGCACTATGTCCTCTCTTGATGGACCCTATCCAATTTTCAATCAGAACTAGACCCTACCATAACGGGTAGGTTTTAATCGTTTCCAGGTATATTCGGCATCCGTACACACCTCTAGTTCTTATGGCAATGCTCCTCTTGGGTTTTGCCCTGCTTTTTCACTCTGCATCACTCTGCAAGTAAGCTCAGACGTACTTTCACTTCCCTGCATTTTCCATGGCATCAACATCAAAAGAAAGTCAAGTTTTCCTTTTCGAGAAAATTTTAAATGATCTTACTCCACAAAAACCTTTTGAGAAAACGGTAATAATGTTACTGTGGTTAATGGTGATTACGACAGTAATTTGGGTAATTAATACACATTCATCTATTTATTCTCCTGTTCTCATTCCCTTTTCGTTTTGTTGGCGTAATGTTTTGAACTTTGCTTGGTAATTACGTAAATGATCATATTTCCATTCAATCCTACCAACCCGCAGTCCTTGGGGATTTCACTTTTTCCATTTAGCCCGGAGGTATCAATAGGGCCAGAATTAGGACCAAGAATAGGGGTGTCATTTATTTAGTTATTTTAAAAAGGATTAATAACAAAAAAAATACAAAATTTTCACATTTTAACAATTCAAGCACGAATTTTTTTTTCTTAACCTAAATATGTTCATACTTTCGATTTGATATCAATTTTAGCAGGGTCCATTTTTCCGTAAATTTGGACGGAATTGAGGTCATAGAGAGCGCCGACGACCCCAATCGGGGGGTAGGGTGCTAGTGACCCCAATCATGTAAGGGGGTGTTAGCGGTCAGAATCAAGGCCATTCCCCGGAATCGGGAGAACTCTCAAATTAGGAATTCTCCCAATTCCTTTGGTGGAGTCTCGACCCCGGCTATCACTCCCCCAATTGGGGTCACCAACACCCTCCCCCTTATTGCATTCGCAGGCGCCCTCCCCTCAATTGGGGTCGTCGGCGCCCTCTATGGTCCCGATTCTGTCCAAATTAACGAAAAATTTAATGTCATGCTAGAATTGTTATCAAATCAAAAGTTTGTGCATTTTTAGTTAAAGACAAAAGTTCGCGCTAGAATTATTAAAATGCAATTTTTTTTTATTAACCCTTTGTTAACCCGTAGTAGGGCTGCAGAGTCCTTCGCAGCGGTAAAAAAGTTGTAGTGAGTTCATGGTCAAATGGGTTCCCCTAGTCCAGGCCGGTTCAAGCTTAATACCAATGGCTTGGCGCTAGGTAATCCTGGTAAGGCAGGAGGCGGTGGCATCGTCCGAGACGAGAATGGACAGTGGCGGGCAGGCTTCACACGTAGAATCGGTATAGCACCCAGTATTGTGGCCAAGCTATGGGCATTAACGACATGGACTCTAGCTCGCTCTCAGTCTTGGTATCACCCACCTTGAGGTGGAATTAGATGCCAAGGTCGTATATGATCTTGTTGGGGTGATAGTTGTAGTAATTCATTACTACGTACTCTTGTGATTGATTGCAGGACCCTCAGCAGTACATTCCAGGGTATTCGTGCTGCGCAGATCTTCCGCGAAGGGAACTTCAGCGCCGATGCACTAGCTCGGAGGCTTGTCTATTTAAGAGAGCATTTTGTTGTTTTCTTTGAGCGCTCACCGGATATGTATTTCTTATCATATGGAGACTTTATCAGTATATGCCATCCTAGATTGGTCACCAGTAGGGGAGAATCGAATTCATGATGTATGGTGAACCTTAGTTTGATAAATTAATATCACGCGAAATCTAATAAAAAATCATAGAGTCGAGGACGGCACAAACAAACCGACTCTAATCAATCACTTAAATGTACTGTTCGAGCAAAACTAACTTGAACTTAATTAGTTAGGTCGTGTTTGGTAACGGAGTAAAGTATGATTATTCTTAACTCCACGGGACGAAAACAAAAGTACTTGGAGAAATTTATTATTAAAAAATTGGTTGTAATTGTAGTTTAGAAAAAATATGTAAGAGAATTAATTATTAAAATGAATAAGAGGATAAAAAAGTAATGATTATATTGTTGAATTGAGAAAAAAATGAATAGTTAGAAGAATTTAATATTAAAAAATTAATTATAATAATTGTTGAGAAAAAGTACGCGAGAAAATTTATTTTTAAATTGAAAAAAATGTAGAAATTTAATGATTGTATTATTGAATTATTGAAAAAATAAAGTGGAGTTAAACGAAGTAGAGTGTGATTTAGTAAACAAACAAAGCATAAAATAAATTTACTGCTCGAGCAAAACTAACTCGAACTTAATTAGTTACGTGGCGTTTGGTAATAGAGTAGAGTATGATTATACTTAATTTCACGGGATGAAGATACAAGTAATTGAAAAAATTTATCTTTAAAAAATTAGTTGTAATTATAGTTAAGAAAACATACGTGAGAGAATTTATTATTTAATTGTATAAGAACATAAAACAGAAATGACAATGTTGTTGAATTGAGGGAAAAATAATGAATAATTTGGAGAATTTTTTAATATTAAAAAATTAATTGTAATAATAATTAAAAAAAAGTATGTGAGAGAATCTATTATTAAATTGAAAAAAACAATAAAAATATAATGATTGTGTTATTGATTTGATGGAAAAGTAAAGTGAAGTTAAATGGAATAGAGTGTGATTTTGTAAAGAAACAAAGTTTATAGCATGGATAAGGCCAAGTGCGGTGGACAAAGTCAAATTGGATTTTACTTCCCATCATAATAAAACACCACGTTAATAACCTTTCTTTTTATTATTAACTAACTATATTTATTCCTATAGCTCATTTGGTAATTCACTGTCACTATTTACAAACGCGCGCGCGCGCGCACACACACATATATATATATATATGTGCATTTCTTCTTGGTTGAGACACTGGAAGTGCAAATCATTCTAAGCATTTCTTTGATCGATCAATCCATCCATTATGGCTTCCCTTCCACAGACCTCAGCCCCAATGTCTCTTCTCCTCCTCTTAGCTTTTGCCCTGCTTCTTCACTCCGCAAGTAAGCTTTGTAGCTCTTTTACTTAAAAGAAAGTCGGGTTTTCTTTTCGAGAAAATTTTATACAGTCTTATTTCCCAAAAATGTGTTGAGAAAAACATCAATTATATGTTGCTGTGATTAATTTGTGATTTTGGCAGTAATTTGGGTAATTAATACCCATTCATCATTAGTTGAAGTTTTATTCATGCCAAGTGGCGAGCTCCAATAATTTCTCTCCTGTTTTAATTCCCTTCTAATATTGTTGGTGGACACTTTCATGATTACCTATTAATCTGTCCGATATAATCGCGCATGATTACCTATTGTTGCACGGCACCGATTCAACAGTCACCAAGGCAGCTTCGGAACCAAATGGTAGTTGGTGCATCGCGAAGACTGGAGCTGAAGTCCCAAAGCTCCAGGCAGCCCTTGACTATGCCTGTGGTCATGGCGCGGACTGCGCCTCAATCCAACCAGGAGCCCCTTGCTTTGAGCCCAACACAGTCGCTGCTCATGCATCGTATGCCATGAACTCCCTCTTCCAGCACTCTGAGAAGAAACCTACTGATTGCGACTTTGGCGGCGCGGCCATGCAAACTTCCACCGATCCAAGTAAAACTTCTTTTACAAAGGCCCGCTTTTATTTGAAAACCTTTTCCGAATAATTAGCCATTTTTAAAATCTATCAATACTAAAAAAATACTCACTCTTGTAGAAATGTTTTAAGTGTAGTATATACTCTCTTTCTTTATATCTAGACTCATGAATCTTCTTTTAACTGAAGAGTATTATTTCACAAATTCCTCTTGTTTTCAGGTCATGATAGCTGCGTATATCCTGGTAAATAGCAATTGAGAGAGACTTAAAGAGAGAAAGAGAAGAAAAGCTTCAGTTTGATGTGATGTGGGAAAATAAGGGGAAGAAAAAATCAGAAAAGGAGGATTATCAGAGAGAATTACTGTGTTTAGTGCCGCTTAATAAATTGATCTTCATTTTAAACGCTTTTTTTTCCTTTATCTAATATATGGGTTTGAGAGATTAAGCTAGCCTTGTCTCATTTATCCATTAATCGTATTGCGAAGGGTTACGCATTGTAGAAGCAAGAATCCAATTTCGAATATACCGCATTTCGTTCTCGCAGCTCATCTCCTGACCCATCTGATTGATTCACTAACCTTATCTCTCTCTCTCGCGATATATATATATATATATATATATATAAATCAGAAAGGGTCTTTTTCCTTCATTTCCATTTAACCTTCTCGTCTGCATAGATAATATATTTGTATATAAATAAATATGTAAGTCTGTGTATGTTGGTTGAGACTTTTGATATCATTCGAAACATCCATTCATCGATCGATCCACTAATGGCATCATTTCCACAGACATTTGCTTTCACTCCGTTTCATCAGTACTAATAAGTTCCTCCACTTTTCCCTGTCATTTCCATTATTAGCCTTCTCTGGGACAAGATGATCAGTTGTTTTTTTTTTTTGGGTGAGATTAGAAGGTGTCAATAATCTCTTGATTAAAACAAACAGTCCTCATTCGAGCATCGGCTTGGTTCCTTGCCACAAGGTGCTTTTAGTTGATTTCGTATCCCGATACTCCCACACCGTGGTTTCATTAATTCTCATTTTGTTTTTGTCAGTTGTGGCTAGATTTTGGTGATTGGAGAACGATAGTTTAAAATTTTCCTATTTTCTAGAGAATTAGAGAACTTATTTTTCTGTTCAAATCCTAATTTGGAGTTTTGTAAATGACTTAATTAAAAGGACTTCGTGACAATAGAGAGACAGCGCACAATTGCGAAGCATTTATTTTGCAATCACAAAGTCGATGGAATACAGAGATGGTAATGAAGAATACAAACTCAAACCAAGATCACAAAGGATATTTTACACTCCCTTCCATCCCGCCAGGGTCGTGCACTACTATAGACTGATTTGAAGTCGCCTGTATCAACAATGGAGGATGCAACCACATTGAGATGCTCTAGCTAAATAGCCGTAGGATGATGGCAATGAGCTCACGATCGTGCTGTTGAGGACGATTTCTACCATCATAGACTGTTGAACCAGAATCGTTGAGGATAAACTCCTACTGCTACAAGCTCGAAATCAAAATTAGACTACTCTTACTAATAAATTAGTCTACTGCTAATTGAAAGCTATGTTGAAATTTTTGTTGAACGAAAGGTCCTTTCTCCGTTGGGATCTTCAGCTATTTATAAATTTTCCTTGCTCTCCAGCAATTGTGATCTTTGTCTCTGAAAGTCGAGATCATGTGTTGAGCAGTTACAACATTCCCTCTTTTACATATAGAATTTTGGATCCTATTTGCTATGTGTTTTTAAATAATCTTCGCATTCTGGGCACTCTTGCTCGCTTCAAAACTTCTGGCGAACGCCTCAGGCTTTCATCGCTTTGTCTTGCGTCTTAGTGACACTTTCTTGCTCCAAAACGGTATTGCCTTGCTCTGGTTTCGATAATTTTGTATTTTTTGGATGAGAGAAAAAAGTTCGTGTTAAAACTATTAAAATGTGAAAATTTTGGAATTTTTGGTTATTGAACAAAAAATGTTTCAAATAAAAAAATTATTTAACGAGGCATTTACACGTGACATGTCAGCAGTAGCGCACACAAAAACAAGGATGGTGGGTGTCCTATTTTAAAATGAGGTAATATAATTATTCAATTTCAAAGTTATTGGGGATGTAACTTTAATATATTCATCAGTTTTTATTATCTTTCTGGTACTAAAGTGGAAATTTTTATTTCAAAAGTAATAACCTCAGAAGGGCGGCCAATCGAGCCATTGAATTGTTCCAACCAATAACGGACACCCCAAGTTTCATAGATTGCATAATCGACCGAGCCAACTACACAAATCTTAGAATCGATGGTGGCATGATCAAACCGATCATTCTAACTTCTTCAATCTAATGTTTGAGTAGAACTAACTCGAACTTAATTAGTTAATTTTTGGCCACACATATGGAGGTCAAAGACAAACATGATTTTTGTTCCCTTCATAATAAAAAGATTTTTGTTCCCTTCATAATAAAAACCGCATTAACAACTTTATAGTAACTAACTACATTTAAACCTACAGCTCATTACTTGGTAACTCATTGCCATTACAGAAGAGACTAGACACACCCATGGGGTCCACATGCACCTTTGGGTGGGCCCACATCAAGACCTTCTTGCCCGCTATAGATATGCACGTATACTCCCTCGTTGAGACACTAGAAAGCATTCAAAGCAGTTCTTTCGTCAATCAATCCATCAATGGCTTCTCTTCCACAGACCTCAGATCCTATTTGGGCCGTGCGAATTTGGATACCCTATAGTTTTCAAGATATCCGGATCCTATCTATATAGGACCTGTTCCGTAATTTTGGAACTATGCCCTACCACTATTAGTCATAGAACCGAACTCTATCCAAAACTTTGTATTATATCACAGGTTCTGAATACCCGTTTAAAATCTATACTATTCTTTTTCCTTTTCTTTTTCTTTTCTTTTTTTCTCGATCACCCACCAGTGCGGCAGTCTCGAGGAACTCTCGCGGGACGGTAACCACTGTTTGGGAGTTTCGAACCGGCACTACATTACATTGCCGAGGTAGGGAGGTTCTTCTTAGAGAAGCTCTAAAGCATGTCAGTGGCCACTACTTGAGCAACAGAGCTTCACGATTTGGCTGGTTCATGGTAGTGTCAACAAAGAAGAGTAGCAGTAGCTCACGCCTCGAGCCTACGGAGCAGCAGCCGTTGTCGCCCTGAAAAATGATTGCGATGGCTAAACGATTCTAGAGGAATGGGCGTCAATGGGGAGCTCAGGGGAGAGATGGATGAAGTAGAGATAAAAGAGAGCTAATTCCAGGGTTTTCCATTTTATTTTTTTCCCTTTTGTTTATGTGGGATTATTAATTTATATATATATATATATGTATATGCATGTTGTATATTTACGTGTATATATAGAAAGGCAGGTTGCAGATCCTGGTTCTGGTTCCAGTTGTGGGTACTCTCTCTGCTGGAATCGGAATCGGATTTCACCGATTCCTAATTTTTATACTCGGATCCTATCATTTTTTTTTTTTCTTTTTTTTTTCAATTACAAAGGAAGTCCATGTAGTATATTGAAATAGAAATATTAAATATCTAATAAAGGAGCACGAGTAGTCCCACTAAGTATTGAAACTGAGACTTCTTGATCACCAGGAGAGAGGTGCGTCACCGCACTATGTCCTCTCTTGATGGACCCTATCCAATTTTCAATCAGAACTAGACCCTACCATAACGGGTAGGTTTTAATCGTTTCCAGGTATATTCGGCATCCGTACACACCTCTAGTTCTTATGGCAATGCTCCTCTTGGGTTTTGCCCTGCTTTTTCACTCTGCAAGTAAGCTCAGACGTACTTTCACTTCCCTGCATTTTCCATGGCATCAACATCAAAAGAAAGTCAAGTTTTCCTTTTCGAGAAAATTTTAAATGATCTTACTCCACAAAAACCTTTTGAGAAAACGGTAATAATGTTACTGTGGTTAATGGTGATTACGACAGTAATTTGGGTAATTAATACACATTCATCTATTATTCTCCTGTTCTCATTCCCTTTTCGTTTTGTTGGCGTAATGTTTTGAACTTTGCTTGGTAATTACGTAAATGATCATATTTCCATTCAATCCTACCAACCCGCAGTCCTTGGGGATTTCACTTTTTCCATTTAGCCCGGAGGTATCAATAGGGCCAGAATTAGGACCAAGAATAGGGGTGTCATTTATTTAGTTATTTTAAAAAGGATTAATAACAAAAAAAATACAAAATTTTCACATTTTAACAATTCAAGCACGAATTTTTTTTTCTTAACCTAAATATGTTCATACTTTCGATTTGATATCAATTTTAGCAGGGTCCATTTTTCCGTAAATTTGGACGGAATTGAGGTCATAGAGAGCGCCGACGACCCCAATCGGGGGGTAGGGTGCTAGTGACCCCAATCATGTAAGGGGGTGTTAGCGGTCAGAATCAAGGCCATTCCCCGGAATCGGGAGAACTCTCAAATTAGGAATTCTCCCAATTCCTTTGGTGGAGTCTCGACCCCGGCTATCACTCCCCCAATTGGGGTCACCAACACCCTCCCCCTTATTGCATTCGCAGGCGCCCTCCCCTCAATTGGGGTCGTCGGCGCCCTCTATGGTCCCGATTCTGTCCAAATTAACGAAAAATTTAATGTCATGCTAGAATTGTTATCAAATCAAAAGTTTGTGCATTTTTAGTTAAAGACAAAAGTTCGCGCTAGAATTATTAAAATGCAATTTTTTTTTATTAAACCTTTGTTAACCCGTAGTAGGGCTGCAGAGTCCTTCGCAGCGGGTAAAAAAGTTGTAGTGAGTTCATGGTCAAATGGGTTCCCCTAGTCCAGGCCGGTTCAAGCTTAATACCAATGGCTTGGCGCTAGGTAATCCTGGTAAGGCAGGAGGCGGTGGCATCGTCCGAGACGAGAATGGACAGTGGCGGGCAGGCTTCACACGTAGAATCGGTATAGCACCCAGTATTGTGGCCAAGCTATGGGCATTAACGACATGGACTCTAGCTCGCTCTCAGTCTTGGTATCACCCACTTGAGGTGGAATTAGATGCCAGGTCGTATATGATCTTGTTGGGGTGATAGTTGTAGTAATCATTACTACGTACTCTTGTGATTGATTGCAGGACCCTCAGCAGTACATTCCAGGGTATTCGTGCTGCGCAGATCTTCCGCGAAGGGAACTTCAGCGCCGATGCACTAGCTCGGAGGCTTGTCTATTTAAGAGAGCATTTGTTGTTTCTTTGAGCGCTCACCGGATATGTATTTCTTATCATATGGAGACTTTATCAGTATATGCCCCTAGATTGGTCACCAGTAGGGGAGAATCGAATTCATGATGTATGGTGAACCTTAGTTTGATAAATTAATATCACGCGAAATCTAATAAAAAAATCATAGAGTCGAGGACGGCACAAACAAACCGACTCTAATCAATCACTTAAATGTACTGTTCGAGCAAAACTAACTTGAACTTAATTAGTTAGGTCGTGTTGGTAACGGAGTAAAGTATGATTATTCTTAACTCCACGGGACGAAAACAAAAGTACTTGGAGAAATTTATATTAAAAAAATTGGTTGTAATTGTAGTTTAGAAAAAATATGTAAGAGAATTAATTATTAAATGAATAAGAGGATAAAAAAGTAATGATATATTGTTGAATTGAGAAAAAAATGAATAGTTAGAAGAATTTAATATTAAAAAATTAATTATATAATTGTTGAGAAAAAGTACGCGAGAAAATTTATTTTTAAATTGAAAAAAATGTAGAAATTTAATGATTGTATTATTGAATTATTGAAAAAATAAAGTGGAGTTAAACGAAGTAGAGTGTGATTTAGTAAACAAACAAAGCATAAAATAAATTTACTGCTCGAGCAAAAACTAACTCGAACTTAATTAGTTACGTGGCGTTTGGTAATAGAGTAGAGTATGATTATACTTAATTTCACGGGATGAAGATACAAGTAATTGAAAAATTTATCTTTAAAAAATAGTTGTAATTATAGTTAAGAAAACATACGTGAGAGAATTTATTATTTAATTGTATAAACATAAAACAGAAATGACAATGTTGTTGAATTGAGGGAAAAATAATGAATAATTTGGAGAATTTTTAATATTAAAAATTAATTGTAATAATAATAAAAAAAAGTATGTGAGAGAATCTATTATTAAATTGAAAAAAACAATAAAATATAATGATTGTGTATTGATTTGATGGAAAAGTAAAGTGAAGTTAAATGGAATAGAGTGTGATTTTGTAAAGAAACAAAGTTTATAGCATGGATAAGGCCAAGTGCGGTGGACAAAGTCAAATTGGATTTACTTCCCATCATAATAAAACACCACGTTAATAACCTTTCTTTTTATTATTAACTAACTATATTTATTCCTATAGCTCATTTGGTAATTCACTGCCACTATTTACAAACGCGCGCGCGCGCGCACACACACACATATATATATATATAATATGTGCATTTCTTCTTGGTTGAGACACTGGAAGTGCAAATCATTCTAAGCATTTCTTTGATCGATCAATCCATCCATTATGGCTTCCCTTCCACAGACCTCAGCCCAATGTCTCTTCTCCTCCTCTTAGCTTTGCCCTGCTTCTTCACTCCGCAAGTAAGCTTTGTAGCTCTTTTACTTAAAAGAAAGTCGGGTTTTCTTTTCGAGAAAATTTTATACAGTCTTATTTCCCAAAAATGTGTTGAGAAAAACATCAATTATATGTTGCTGTGATTAATTTGTGATTTGGCAGTAATTTGGGTAATTAATACCCATTCATCATTAGTTGAAGTTTATCATTGCCAAGTGGGAGCTCCAATAATTTCTCTCCTGTTTAATTCCCTTCTAATATTGTTGGTGGACACTTTCATGATTACCTATTAATCTGTCCGATATAATCGCGCATGATTACCTATTGTTGCACGGAACCGATTCAACAGTCACCAAGGCAGCTTCGGAACCAAATGGTAGTTGGTGCATCGCGAAGACTGGAGCTGAAGTCCCAAAGCTCCAGGCAGCCCTTGACTATGCCTGTGGTCATGGCGCGGACTGCGCCTCAATCCAACCAGGAGCCCCTTGCTTTGAGCCCAACACAGTCGCTGCTCATGCATCGTATGCCATGAACTCCCTCTTCCAGCACTCTGAGAAGAAACCTACTGATTGCGACTTTGGCGGCGCGGCCATGCAAACTTCCACTTCCACGATCCAAGTAAAACTTCTTTTACAAAGGCCCGCTTTTATTTGAAAACCTTTTCCGAATAATTAGCCATTTTTAAAATCTATCAATACTAAAAAAATACTCACTCTTGTAGAAATGTTTTAAGTGTAGTATATACTCTCTTTCTTTATATCTAGACTCATGAATCTTCTTTTAACTGAAGAGTATTATTTCACAAATTCCTCTTGTTTTCAGGTCATGATAGCTGCGTATATCCTGGTAAATAGCAATTGAGAGAGACTTAAAGAGAGAAAGAGAAGAAAAGCTTCAGTTTGATGTGATGTGGGAAAATAAGGGGAAGAAAAATCAGAAAAGGAGGATTATCAGAGAGAATTACTGTGTTTAGTGCCGCTTAATAAATTGATCTTCATTTTAAACGCTTTTTTTTCCTTTATCTAATATATGGGTTTGAGAGATTAAGCTAGCCTTGTCTCATTTATCCATTAATCGTATTGCGAAGGTTACGCATTGTAGAAGCAAGAATCCAATTTCGAATATACCGCATTTCGTTCTCGCAGCTCATCTCCTGACCCATCTGATTGATTCACTAACCTTATCTCTCTCTCTCGCGATATATATATATATATATATATATAAAAATCAGAAAGGGTCTTTTTCCTTCATTTCCATTTAACCTTCTCGTCTGCATAGATAATATATTTGTATATAAATAAATATGTAAGTCTGTGTATGTTGGTTGAGACTTTTGATATCATTCGAAACATCCATTCATCGATCGATCCACTAATGGCATCATTTCCACAGACATTAGCTTTCACTCCGTTTCATCAGTACTAATAAGTTCCTCCACTTTTCCCTGTCATTTCCATTATTAGCCTTCTCTGGGACAAGATGATCAGTTGTTTTTTTTTTTTGGGTGAGATTAGAAGGTGTCAATAATCTCTTGATTAAAACAAACAGTCCTCATTCGAGCATCGGCTTGGTTCCTTGCCACAAGGTGCTTTTAGTTGATTTCGTATCCCGATACTCCCACACCGTGGTTTCATTAATTCTCATTTTGTTTTTGTCAGTTGTGGCTAGATTTTGGTGATTGGAGAACGATAGTTTAAAATTTTCCTATTTTCTAGAGAATTAGAGAACTTATTTTTCTGTTCAAATCCTAATTTGGAGTTTTGTAAATGACTTAATTAAAAGGACTTCGTGACAATAGAGAGACAGCGCACAATTGCGAAGCATTTATTTTGCAATCACAAAGTCGATGGAATACAGAGATGGTAATGAAGAATACAAACTCAACCAAGATCACAAAGGATATTTTACACTCCACTCCCTTCCATCCCGCCAGGGTCGTGCACTACTATAGACTGATTTGAAGTCGCCTGTATCAACAATGGAGGATGCAACCACATTGAGATGCTCTAGCTAAATAGCCGTAGGATGATGGCAATGAGCTCACGATCGTGCTGTTGAGGACGATTTCTACCATCATAGACTGTTGAACCAGAATCGTTGAGGATAACTCCTACTGCTACAAGCTCGAAATCAAAATTAGACTACTCTTACTAATAAATTAGTCTACTGCTAATTGAAAGCTATGTTGAAATTTTTGTTGAACGAAAGGTCCTTTCTCCGTTGGGATCTTCAGCTATTTATAAATTTTCCTTGCTCTCCAGCAATTGTGATCTTTGTCTCTGAAAGTCGAGATCATGTGTTGAGCAGTTACAACATTCCCTCTTTTACATATAGAATTTTGGATCCTATTTGCTATGTGTTTTTAAATAATCTTCGCATTCTGGGCACTCTTGCTCGCTTCAAAACTTCTGGCGAACGCCTCAGGCTTTCATCGCTTTGTCTTGCGTCTTAGTGACACTTTCTTGCTCCAAAACGGTATTGCCTTGCTCTGGTTTCGATAATTTTGTATTTTTGGATGAGAGAAAAAAGTTCGTGTTAAAACTATTAAAATGTGAAAATTTTGGAATTTTTTGGTTATTGAACAAAAAATGTTTCAAATAAAAAAATTATTTAACGAGGCATTTACACGTGACATGTCAGCAGTAGCGCACACAAAACAAGGATGGTGGGTGTCCTATTTTAAAATGAGGTAATATAATTATTCAATTTCAAAGTTATTGGGGATGTAACTTTAATATATTCATCAGTTTTTATTATCTTCTGGTACTAAAGTGGAAATTTTTATTTCAAAAGTAATAACCTCAGAAGGGCGGCCAATCGAGCCATTGAATTGTTCCAACCAATAACGGACACCCCAAGTTCATAGATTGCATAATCGACCGAGCCAACTACACAAATCTTAGAATCGATGGTGGCATGATCAACCGATCATTCTAACTTCTTCAATCTATTGTTTAGTAGAACTAACTCGAACTTAATTAGTTAATTTTTGGCCACACATATGGAGGTCAAAGACAAACATGATTTTTGTT